>NC_082719.1:18322434-18489934 GCF_030144855.1 Hypanus sabinus
GTCAGCGCGAGAGATCTCCACAGTGAATAACAGATCTGTTCATTGAATGCTGAAATGGCGTGTTTATTGAATTATCATGAAGCAGCAGGAAGTTCAGATCGGCTTGGAGGTATGTTTCCTGTAGGATCACTGAGCGAGCGCTGACATCAGTTCTTGAGGGGTGTGGGGTGTGGCTAGGATCATTGTGGAATGTGAATCATTGCAATTCTTGTTAGAACTGCTTTATCGACGCATTGTTTACCCGGTCGTAGTGGAGCATAAAATCCCCTCTTGTTTGTTAAGAGATTGTAATTAACAGCAGTTGTGCACTTTTTTTTTCCACTGAGGATTCTGTCTTTCTTTTAAACGGGAGGGTTTGCAGATCTCATTTGTATTCTGATGTGAACGACAAGACATAATCAAAAGCAAACTCAATTCAAGGATGAGTAAAGCCCCGATTCTACAGACGAAAGATGTTTACTACCCGATTCTAGCGGTCTTTGCTTTGCCCGGTAAGTTAAAATTACGCGCTTTTTAACAGTTTCTGTCCATTTCGCAGCTCGTTGCGTTTCTATTTTGCAGTGGGTTAAATATTAAGTAATCTGGGGGAGGTGGGCGTTGTAGCGGCATCTGTCTATGCAGAGCGTGGGTACAACAGCCCGATCTGTTAAGAAGGAATGTCCTCATCCATGATACTGACAACAGATCAGTCAGTAAGGGAGCTTGTGTGAATAGCCGTCAAACCCTGAGCAGATTTATTTTAAACGTGCATTGACGCTGCACACAGTCTGAACTGTGATATTTGCAGATTCTGCGTCGAGGATCTCTTTACCAAATGGCTTTGAATACAATGGTACAGCAGCATCTCCGGAAACACAGTTGCTTAACTGCCTCAATTTGTGCGAAATCTTGGAATCCAAGGATATATGAATATCTTTGTTACTATTTTGAGAAATAGAAATAGAAGTATCAGTAATTATGAACTTAAACCGACCCCCGATATTCCAAGTACACTTCCGTTCACTATTGTGCAATGAAAGCACAAGGTTCTTAGTTTCCTTACCAGTTTGATTTTCATGTGAGTTCCGTCTCTCCACTGCGCCCCCTCCTTATTACGTCTCAAAACAGGTGAAATAATAAAAGCATAATAAAAAAGGGAAAAAGTGGAACTTTCTGTGACAGCCCATGTTTTGTCAATTACTGAACAAAAAAAAAAAAACAAGTATGTATTTCGGTATAAATCCTCTTTTTTTTTAACCTGGACGCACGTAATCGATTCATGCGTCTCCCTGCAGCAAATCTAAGAAGTGGCCGCGATCCACTCCGAATGTTGTGTTGTGGTATCAGCTCGAAGATATACTGATGCACTTTTCCTACAAATAATTACTCAGAAGAGTAAAAGCCTTTTTCTTAGTGCCGCTGCTCCGCTAGCCGTCATTGGTCTGTAATAGGTCTAGCCGGAGTGACAACGGTTCCCACACTGGGATCCACAGGCTCCTCAGTAAGCAGTAGGGAGTCAGTGCATTAAAAAAAGATTAGGGAACACATGACCAGCAGGAACAACAGAATATTTGTTCCTTTACTGACTTCTTTCAATTATTTTTACAGCGAACCTGCTGACAATCATCATCCTTTCCAGGCGAAATTGCGGACTTTCTGAATGTATCTGCGCCTACATGATGATCATGGCAGTGTCGGATTTATCCGTCATTGTCATCCACGTCATTCTGCGTGAAATTTTAATTCCACATCGGCCAAGTACCTTTCTGAACTACACGAGCTTCCGTGTCGCACTGGCGTATCTGATAATAGTCTCTCTGGATCTGTCAAAGTGGTATACAGTCGCCTTCACTTTTGACCGATATGTTGCCATGTGTTGTCAGAAGTTTAAAACAAAATATTGCAGAGTGAGAACTGTTCAAATTCTAGCAGCAATAATTCTGATTCTGATATCTTTGCAGAATATCCCCTATCTGTTTGTACTTCAACCTCTACGAAGAATTGACAATATCTCATGGGGTGTTGACTTCAATATGGCTGTCATGAGGTCGCTAGCATTTGTCGCGTTCACCCGCTTTAAAGTTTTCCTAGGTACAGTGTGCGCCTTTGGTTTAATGTTTCTTCTTAATGGGTTGACAGTTAGACATATCCTAGTGGCTAGCAAATCCCGAAAAGGATTCCGAAATCACAGGAGAGAGAATTCTCGTGACCCGGAAATGGAAAGCAGAAGAAAATCAATAATTTTACTGTTTAGTGTATCGGGCAGCTTCATGTTACTCAGTCTGACAACGGCTGTGAATCATTTTATTTCCGGTTTCAGCAAGCGGTCTGATGACGACTATTACTCGACCGCATATATAATTTCTGAAACGGGACATATATTCACGCGGCTCAGTTCCTGTACAAACACCTGTATTTATGCAGTGACACAAACTAAATTCAGGGAAGAGATGAAGACGCTGATAATATTTCCCTGCCGGTTTATTCTGTCATTGACCAAGAAAAATGTAAGTCAAGCTAAGCCTTCTAGTCCTACGTAACGTTCGGTTTCATTCCGTGCCTGTATTTTCGGCCGGCACAATTCCACCAGGAATCCGGATCGTAATCGGCAAAATGTGAAATTAAATTAATGGCTTTAATTTCCCGTGTCGCTATCTATTGGCCTGGTTTATTTGTGGTAAGGTATTGATAATACTCTGTTTTCTATAAAAAGAATATAGTTTAATGTTTTGAGTCGCTAGATTTTCGATTCTAAACCTAAAGTTTAATCGGAGCTACAGTGAAGCACAGAAAGACATCTGGACAAAAGGACCGGTTTCCCACCTTAGTCGCCTATCAAACAGCAAACAATAAAATTTAATGACTCGCAGATTCTTTCTTGTATACATACAGAGGTCAATGAGAATACGAGCAATCATGTCCCTGTAATTCGTAAATTAAATTAATGAATAAAATTTATTGAATATCTCTGCATAATCTGATTTACTGTAACGTCGGTAGCCTTTTGGAATCTGCCATGTTGCCATCAGTTAATTCTGATAGAAAATGCAAATCAGTACCTGTCAGCCTGTTTCGGACCAGGTGAATTTCTGTCGGTGACGAATGTTTGTACTTTTGTCCTCATAAGAACGAATCCACTGTCAGCAGGAGACAGCACCATTGATCAAAATGACCTCAGTTGATTCCTTAGCTCTGAAATGGTCTGCTTCCTGCACAGCCTGAAACAGTTCGAAGAATAAAGAGAAAGTAAACAGATTGTCCATCAGTATCAATTACAGTGAATGGGAGTATATTTCATATCTATTGCAAAACGTGAGTCGCCAGAAAAGGCACCGGATCCAGTTAAAAGCAGTGTTAAATATTAAAATAAACACTCGCACGACGGGTTCCAGAGTGGGAAGAGTCAGTGTGAGGTGGTGGAGAGCGTGGGCAGGCTGTTGGGTGCAAAAGTTTTATCCCAGACATAGCTCTTGAAGTGAGTGTTTTTTTTTTAATTAAGAGTGG
Organism: Hypanus sabinus; assembly: GCF_030144855.1. Taxonomy (NCBI): domain Eukaryota; kingdom Metazoa; phylum Chordata; class Chondrichthyes; order Myliobatiformes; family Dasyatidae; genus Hypanus; species Hypanus sabinus. The sequence continues at coordinate 18,325,918 of NC_082719.1, forward strand.
AGACGAGACCCTCGATGCAATACTCTGTGAGACTTTTTCTGTACATCACGGAGTTCAAACAAATAGATGGTGATGGAAATACAAGAGACTGCGTAGAGTCCCAGTCTTTAGTAACGATACAATCGCTGATAACACTAACGTTCATACTCAGGCAGTCGGTGATTCTGGACACAATCTCTTACAGACTGATGCTGACATCAGTTTCTGTATTTTACATTCTCAGAGCTGCGGCACAGGACTCATTTGCGAGTTAACCAACTCCTTATCACTGAAGCCCAACTCTTACAAAAAGCGATTTGTGCTGAGTGATAGCGAGATCATTGACCACAGAATCTTGACAACCTCGGGAGTCAACGCGGGAGCATGGAAAGACTCAGGAAACGGTGTAAATCCTTAATATTTATTATTAAAATAATTACTGGTCATAGTTCATCGTCAGACATCGAGTTACGATTAACAGGATATCTCAGAACCTGATTCTCTATTTTACAGACCTGATATATCAGAGGCGTAGACGCAAATTTGGCTCGTGAATCTGCAGGTTACTTTCATTCAGGTTCAGCTCCGTCAATGACCGGTTTGAACTGAGTGTGGAAACGAGATTCTACGAACCGGACTATGTGAGATTGTCCCTGTCTATCCTGGAGATCAGATAATGTGAGGGTGATGGACACAGAGAAGCAGGAGATTGTGTACGGCTGCAATTTTTATCAGTGACACCATTAATGACCATACGTGCGTTCGGTGCTGGACACTTCGTGAGCATAAGCACAATCTCCCACAGTCTAGTAATTACCACAGGAACTGCATTTTACAGTCCGAATTCGTGACTGGCAGATACCAGTTCCACACCAGAGTGCTCCAACATATAATTACCCAGTCTAAACTACTAGAAAGCTTTCGGATAGATTTTTGAAAATCTCACAGTGGAGATTGAACCCCGTATTGTTACAGGATCCAGCTTTTGTTAATTTTATTAAGGAGCAAATTTCTATATTTTTTGAATTTAATATAACTGAAGGAATGTCAAATCCGGTTATATGGGACACCTTGAAATCTTTTCTTAGGCGACAGATAATCTCATATTCAGCAACCTTGAGAAAGAAAACTAAAGCGGAATTGTCAGTGCTTATTAATAAAATTAAACAGATAGACAAAGCGTATTCAGTTAAACCTACTGAAGACCTATATGAAGAAAGGGTCGAACTTCAATCACAGTATGATTTACTTCTGACCTATCCCATTGAACAGCAAATTATTAAATCTAAAAGTTTATTTTATATACATGGGGAAAAATCTGCTAAACTTTTAGCGGGTCAGTTAAAGGCTGGGATGGTTAGAAGACAGATTTTAAAAATTCGCCGACCTGATAGAACAGAAACTTCAGATCGTTATGGAATTTATAAGATATTTATGGACTTTTATTTTAATATTTATAAATCTGAATTCTCTGATAGAACTATGACTATGAATAAATTTTTGCAAAGGTTAAACCTACCTCAAATTTCGATTCAAGATGCCGATATGTTAGATGCACCTATTAAACAAGAGGAGAAAGCCAAGGCTATATCCTCTATGCAGTTAGGTCAGGCTCCGGCACCTGATGGTTATACGGTAGAATTTTACAAGACCTTTCATGAAATGCATATACCACATCTTCATCAAACGTTTACCGACTCTATATCTTCTGGGAACCTTCCTAAAGCTTTTTATGAAACACTAATTTCATTTATTCCAAAAAAAGGAAAAGACCCACTGGAATGTGTATCCTATAGACCTATACTGAATGTAGATTTTAAAATTCTCTCTAAGATTCTAGCAAATAGGCTTGAGACTACCTTGTCTAATGTTATCTCAAATGATCAAACAGGACTTATTAAAAATAGGTATTCACATTTTAATATTCGAAGATTATTAAATATCATTTATTCCCCCTCAGCCAAAGAATCGGAACGTATTGTATCTTTGGATGCAGAGAAAACCTTTGATAGGGTAGAGTGGCCTTATCTATTCCAGGTTTTGAAGAGGTTCAATTTTGGTCCAGGATTTATTTCTTGGATTAAATTGATTTATCATGCCCCGGTAGCTGCGGTTTCAACTAATAATCAAAAGTCTCCTTACTTTAGATTATATAGAGGTATCCGTCAGGGTTGTCCCTTTAGTCCTTTATTATTTAATTTGGCTTTAGAACCACTTGCTATTGTTCTTAGGGATTCTAATTCTGTGCAGGGTATTAGGAAAGGGGATAAATTACATAAGGTTTTGTTATACACGGATGATTTATTAGATTGCATTTCAAATTCTAAGATATCTATTCCTTCTATGTTATCTATATTTATGGAATTTGGTACTTTTTCTGGATATAAACTTAATTTACATAAAAGTGAATAATTTCCTATTAATAATTATTCTGATTATTATGATCAAATACCTTTTAATATTGCCAAAAACCATTTTACTTACCTTGGTATCAAAATTATAAAAAATGTTAAAGACCTACATAGGTATAATTTCTTCCCTTTAGTTGAATATACTCAACAGGCGCTTTCTAAATGGTCACCTATGTCGATGTCATTGATAGGTCGAATAAATGCCATAAAATGGTTATTCTACCGAAATTTTTCTATATATTTCAAACAGTTCCCTCTTTTATTTCAAAAGCATTTTTTTGATAAAATAGATTCTTTGAATTTATCTTATGTTTGGAATAATAAAAGCTCTGGAGTGAATAAACTTTTATTGCAAAAATCAAAAAAAGATTGAAGACTGGCTTTACCAAACATTAGATTTTATTATTGGGCAATTAATATTCGTTATATTACTTTTTGGATTTATGATACAGACGACCAAGATCGCCCTTCATGGTTACATTTGGAGGAAAATTCAGTAATAGGGTTTTCGTTACCTTCTTTATTAGGAGCTCCTCTTCCATCTTCGCTCTCCAGAATAGGAAGACAAATTCTTAACCCTATTGTTAAACATACTTTAAAAATTTGTTTTCAATTTCGTAGATTTTTTGAATTAAATGATTTTTTTTACTTCCTGGTAATATTTATTCTAATTTCTTTTTTAGACCATCAACTTTGGATAAAGCTTTTTTAACATGGAAAATTAAGGGAATAAAAACTTCTTTAGATTTGTTTTTACAAGACTGTTTAATGTCTTTTTCACAGTAAATGGATAAATATGATATCTCTAATACACATTTTTTCAGGTATTTACAGGTTAGGAATTTCTTACGTGTTGTTTTACCGAATTACCCCTTGGCCTGCTCTGCAAATTTGGCTTATGTTATTTTTCAGTTTAAACCTTTTCAAAAACGATTAATAGCTATCATTTATAAACAGTTAATGAATCTCGCATATCGCCTGATGATAGTGTTCAATGCACCTGGGAAGTAGAACTTCAACATTCACTTTCAGATCATCAATGGAGTACAATTTATTATTTAGTTAATAATTCATCTATCTGTGCACTCCATATCTGAATTGAGTTTTAGATGGTACATAGATGGTACATAAATGTCCAAAGATAAATTGGCGCATATTTTTCCGAATGTAAGCCCTATTTGTGACAGATGTAATGCAGAAATGGCTACTGTAACTCATACGTTTTGGTCATGTGTAAGCTTAAATAATTTTTCGAGTGATGTGTTTGGAATATTATCTGAAGTTATAGATATGGATGTTCAACCTAATCCACTTACAGCAATTTTTGGGATTATTCCAGAAGAAGCAAGCAAAGTGTCTGCTTCCGCACAACATGTGATAGCTTTTTCAACTTTACTGGCTAGGAGAGCTATTTTGCTACATTGGAAAGAATCTAACCCGCCTACTGTTTTCTATTGGCTCTCCTCCATTATGTCATGTCTAAGCTTGGAGAAAATTAGAAGCCGGACATTTGATACATCCTTTAATTTTGAACAAATCTGGCGACCCTTTATTCAATATTTTCACATGATTTAATTTATTTTTATTTATTTATTTTTCTTTATTCTCTTTGGGGAAAATCCTTATCCATGGAGGTTCGGAGATAACTGGAAAGATTTGTTCTCTCTCTCTCTCTCTCTCTCTCTCTCTCTCTCTCTCTCTCTCTCTCTCTCTCTCTCTCTCTCTCCTCTCTCTCTCTCTCTCTCTCTCTCTCTCTCTCTCTCTCTCTCTCTCTCTCTCTCTCTCTCTCTCTCTCTGTTTTTTTCTAATTTTATCCTCAATTGGACTGCCCAATCATTCTTTTTCTTTTCTTTTTCTTTCTTTTTTTTGTCTTTCTTTTTTTTTTTGTTTTTTGTTTCAGTTTAGTTAGTGGGCTTTTTCTTTATCAACAAAATTTCCAATTTTTTTATGATTGTTATGAGGAGTTCTAGTTTTTTTAACCATTGTATATATAACAGCATAATATTTTAATTATTTGATTTTTATATTATATACTTTTTGTTTTTACTGTTGCTGTTTATATGCTTTTTATATTATCTACTTGTTAAACTCCTCTTCTGATTTGTATATTCTTTATTTGGAAATCAATAAAAAAGATTGAAAAATGAAATGAAATAAACTACTGGAGTTCAAAATTAGCTGATTTAAACACTATGTCTCATATCACTTACTTCACTAAAATGTTTAAGTAAGCACTAAATCATTTGTGAAATTAAATGTCTCTGTGCTGTCAAAGGAACTGGCACACACCATTCACCGGGAGGGTGACTGCCCCACTGCACACTCGGTGGGTTGAGAATCGCCCCACACCTGAAATCAAGAGGAAAACATTACCATACGAAAGGGAGGGGTAAATACATTGTGGAAATTATGCAAAACACATACAGAGGAGGAATGCACACTCAGATCGTCGCCAAAAGGAATCTCATACTCGGAGTGGAAACAACCCATAACCCACAGTCCAAGAAGTGACGGTCTTTTACACTGCTCGGTGATGAAATCTAGTACACACCGAACAGAAGAGGAACCACAGCTCCCGGAGAATTGAGCATAAAGAAAACCGGAAAATATTACTTTGTGGTCGGCACCCACTCATTCACGGGGTGCAAGGAGTCAATCTCCCACATATACGAACGGGGGCAGAGCTTACACACAAAAAATATTCAGCATTGTAGTGTTTAATTTTGGTAACATGAACGTTTTGTCGAACTTTTTTACTGTTTGTAAAAACAGTGGTACTGTTTACCACGGGGAGAGTAACGATGGATTGAAAGAAAACATCTCTGCACGTACACAGACCGTGGGGAAGAGTCGCTTTCGATCACAGCAGTGAGCTTAGAAAATGACGTTCCCAAACACTACACCAGGACTGCTCTCCGTAGTTGAACCAGACACTGATATCCCCAATACGAACGGAGGAGGTGCCTTTCCGTAGATCAAACAGACTCTGACGTCCCCAACACTAGCCTATGACTCTTTTTTGGGAGTTGAACCCGATTCTGTCGTCCTCCAAGCTACCCAGAATTGCTTTCTTTAGTTGAACCGGACTCTGACGTTCCCAACACCACCTGAGGACTGGTTTCCGGAGTTGAACCACACTCTGCTGAAAATGATCTGGGCATGTGAAATCCAGTTGAAGGTGATGGAAATCTTGAGCTCTCTATTCGGATACAAGATACCCATATTTAAGAGGGATATCAACATTTGGGGAAAATTTCTGGGCAGTTAAGTTGATAAACTAAAATTGATATTTTGGAAGATTGGGATATTTGCGTAACAATCCCAAAGTCATATCTGTTATGAACGAACCTGTTTTGTTAGTGTACATAAAATATGTTTCTCAAGAATTTTGTCAAATAGATCTTGGGTTTGAGTTTCTTGCGAAAAATTATTTTCCATAATAATAAATTTTGATAAAAAACAATTAATCTTCAATTTCAATTGTGGGCTGATCTAATCGTCCGTTTAGCATTAGTTTCCACAGCACCTTAAAACACAGAATCATCTCGCTGCTGCTGGATAGTTAAATTAAAATGATTTGCACTCGCAGATTCTTCAGAGTTGAGATATTGTTGAAAAGGGTATTTACGTCCCTACCTTCCTCGCAAAAAATCTTCATTGTATTGGAGAATCGCAGGCGTGTCGAGATACGAGAACAACTGATACCAAGGCACCACTAATATTACAACAAAAAGGGGGCAAAAAAGGGGCGGAAGGAAATGTAATAAAACAATACTCAAGAACAAAACCACAAAGCAAATAATCAAATATTTATTTATTTTGGGGTTTTTTTTGTAGATTTTTTGTCATCTGTACAGGAGGGTCAGAGAAGAACCAATATGGTTGACGGGAAAAATGGATTAATAATGGGGAATGCTTACCTAAAATTATCCTGAAGGATATACAAAGGCTAACAAGATTGCGGGCAAGGTTTTGCAAATGGACGGGGTACCTACAGAATGGGGAATTTGGAAGACAGAAGGAGAGAAAAGCTAAGGTTATGAATTTATGTGAGAAAATTGAGAGGGCAAGATTAAACCAAATAACCCTGTGGTACAATAACTATCGGGATATAAGAAAGATTAAAATGGCCAGGAAGGGTTGAAAAAAATAGTAACCGCAAATCAAACCAAAGATGGGCGGAATAATGAATTTTGTTGCGAAGGAATCAAACATAACTTGGGGCATTGTTGGTCTTGCTTCAGAAGCAATGGGTCGGTAATGTCGATACTTACTGAACACACGATAATAAAAACAATACGTTTTCTCATCACGCGAGGTTAATGCGGACCAACAAAGGAGACATAGACAACGTAAACTTACATTATTAGCGGCACTGGGTAATCTGACGTGTGTGGACAAACGATTGGTTGCCCCATAGTGTACAGTGGTACAGCTTTTATGCAATAATTTTTAAAGGTACCGTTACTAATTATCCCAGTGCAGTAATTAGCCAGGTTTTAGGTCCAGCTTTCAGGTAAGGATACCACGCCAAGATTACAGTTCCGAGGGATTACACTCAGTTGAATATTAAATGGGTGACTGATTCACATGAGCGATATATCTATTGGGGCTGTTACAACCATGTGTTTTCCGAAAGTTGATAGATCATCACTGATTGAACATCGGAGAACGGGCTTACGAAGGAAGAAGTGTTTCAAGGTGGAGAAGAGAGAAAACGCTCGGAATGTGGATGGGTGTCATGGGAATACTGGTGGTTTCAATGCTAATGAAAATTATTCATGGACTATTTTGCCTGTACACAATCAATCTTACTTGCAATATGCACTGTTGTGACTAATATAGTACATACCAGCAACAGTCATGAGTTATACTAAGGGATGGAATCAGTGCCCTTTGGAAAGTTACGTAGTCACCACTGGAAATGTGACTTACAAACTCGTTAATAGAGGACAAACATTGCGACAGCCAACAGCAGGCATGTCAACAAAGGACAAACCTGATGAATTGATACGGTGAAATGTGAGGGGTACGTTGTTAACTGGAGGCCACCGATATCTCCCAAACTGCAGATGGAACATGATTTGTAGGAGAGGCAAGGTAGGTCTTTCATAAATGGACTAAACATCCTAAATTTAAAAAATCACGCACCGATAAAACAGAAGAGATTTCCGGATTTTCCGAAGTTTGGATTTGTGAATCCAAAGTGCATCCGTGTTGGAGGATCGTGTTACATGGTGCTGCATACTAATGTTATATAAGCTGATATCAGTTATTGCACAGCAAATTAGGAAGTAGAAGAGGTTGGAGGGTGATGTTCTTGTAAAATAGAAGTGACGAATATGAACTTAATGCTTGAACTTAATACTTAACGTTTGAAGGTAAATAAATGTAATTGTCAGTACAAACACAAATTTACATAGAGTCTCGACAAAAAAAAACTATGTTACCCCTGTCATTTGTTTCCTCTAATAGTACGTGTTCAAAACATAGCACCAATATTTCGTGAATTTATAATGTATCTAATCTTTAGAGTGGTGTTCCCTTCATGATCATCCATCAGTAAGCACATCCATCAATCTCTAACGTTCCAGGATGTAAGGTACTACCTACGCACACTTTCTTTGGAACTCAGCACCAGAATTTCGGACAACATGCTCGGAAATCTTTATTGCGCTTCTTGTTGCCTTATACCTTCTTCAGCATAGCGACGAGACTATTCCGTAGCATATTTATACAGGCATGGCCTCAGCAACGTTTTGCGTCACAAACTAATTTCCCAACTCCGATATTCATTGTACTTACTGAAAAATCGCTTTCTTCAAACGCTCAGCACAAGTGACGATGCATTCTGCGAACAGGGACTCTTCCATCCTTACGTTTCTTACTATCTTCAGCGATGTACCATAATCTCTCTGACGTTCAGAAACCATAGTCGTCAGCCCACATCCCCCTCCTCCTCGCATTAAGGGGAATTGTGGACTTTCTGTAGTTATCAAGAGATTCTTTAGTTCCCGGTTGATTATGGTTGATGCATGTTTAGCGCCCTTGTTAAGATTTTACTGCAATGCTTTAGGTATTTCACTTATCTGTCTGTAAGAACAGTCTGTTCTGCTTTTAGATGATGGGCTTGAGCTAATGACAAGGCGACTTATTCTTCAACTTGGGAATATTGTGCCAACCAGTCGGGATGGTGTAATTGGGTGGAATTTCTAGAGTATGCTGTGCGAAAAGGTTCTTGTGACGAACACTGTTATGGGCTGAAGTCTTTTGGCGGGATATGGGAGAAGACAGGAAGGATGAAACCTAACAATGACGTCTCTGTTGCACAAGATGCTTTGTCCAGGTAAACGACTTCTCCTTGAAGCCGTTCACCTGGACAAAATATTTCATTTTGATACTGTGCTACTTTTTGTTCTGATGATTATTCAAAACATTATCAGAAGAGCTTGCCGATGGCAACCTGAACAACTTAAGTGTGTGCGTGCGAAATACCATTCCAAATCTCTGTTTGCTGATTTTATCTGACTTGATTCTGTTAAAAGAATTGTCCTTTGTAATAATAAACTGTACTTCTACTTCAATATATTTTATTCACCGCAGTTAAATGCCCCGACATATGGCATGAACTTGGATATATTTCATGTTTTTTTTTTATTTGTTTGTTACTGATAATATTTTAATACCCCAGTGTTTTGACGTTACTTTCTTATCTATACTTCCAGATTGGAATCGAACAAAGTAAGTCACCTATGGCAAGAGGTTACGTTGGCTTTATCTACATCCAACAAGAACCTTGTGGAGTTGTTGCCTGGCTTGAATCAGTCATTTTATATTATTGCGTTCAATGTCCACAGCCCCACATTTGGGCCCGGAACATGTATTTTCATTTAAGTTTATTGTGCATTCACTGTGCTTCATTTGCTCAACCGGTCCATGTGAATGAACACTCTTATCTTTTTTGCTCTCCATGTTCTCCCCAGCAAATTATTATCAATGCAGTCAAAAGCAGGGACACCAAATGAGCGATTGCACTCTGCCGACTCGCTGGCTAATAGATTAAAAAATTCAGTCTGTCATTGCCTTCGGTAAGACATCTGATTGGTAAACAGATAGAATTTTCCTGCATTCTCTAATCCATCTTGTAGTCATCGATCTAGTCAAATTGAAGAAAGTAAATTCCATTTCTAAAATTGCTTACCGCAGGCCATCTCCTTGTGAAAGTTGCTTGATCAAAGTCGCAGTATCTGGTACAGATTTATCATCATCATCATAATTATATGTGATCCCGTAACGCAACACGTGGAAGATCATGATCGATGACCAAATTGTTTTGCAGAAATAGGTTGTTATTGTTCTGCACTTGGGAGTGTTATACAAGATGGGTGATACCAGACACAATCAGTACTTTTCATGAATGTCTGGCTGGTGTCAATGTTCGCATAACCAGGACCTGTGATTGGCACCAGCAGCGCATACGACCATCCAGCATCAGCTCCCATGTCTTCACGTGACCATCATCGGTGCCAAAGGCAATCTGCAGGCTAACAGAGGGAAAGAGCACCTGATATATCCTTATTTGGAAGTGTGTCTGCTTCCGCCACCCACAAACACGGCAGTATTAGCTGACCAACTTATTGGTAGGCATAAAAATTAGGAAGGGGCAGGGAAATGACAGTCAGACAGACAGACCATTAGGCAGATGGATGGATGGATAGACAGGCAGACTGAGACAGACGGACGGAAAAACAGACAGAGATACATAGGTAGATAAGTTGTCCAGAAAGAACTATAATAAGCAAATCAATAAACATAAACGAGTCGAGGCAGTGAAAGTAGAGGGAGCAAAATTCTTTGTATTTCACCATATGGAGTAATGGAGGGTCAAACAATTCTTGTAGCCCTCACTTAATTTATGTTTGAAATTCCATTTCCTTGACCTTCTCTGCTTAAATACTCTAGAGAACTCCGTCACTCTTTGTAAATACCGTGGCCCAGTTCATCGATGAAAGATAACAAGCACGCATTTCAATATTGAATCCTATCTGCACTTCACTCACAACCTAATAAACTGATAATTCATCACACAGCCAGCAGCCCTTTGGCTTATTACTGCAATGAGTATCCACACACAATGGAATGTTCTTCTTGTGAGGATGTCAGTTCAGGTGATTAACTACATAAAAACACATCGAAGAAACATGCCGGGAAGAAATAGAACAGAAGCTAGAATGTCGTGTTATATCAATAGTGAACATAAAGATCAGATTATAAAGTAAATCCGACTATCTACCTCACTCTGGACATCACTATTAATTTAGTGTATCTGCAAAACCATTGTCATTGTTGGTAAATTAGACAAACGGGGATAACGACACTGATTCTTGAAGAAAGGGAGAACTACGCTTATTCTATTTCTGGAGTTCCACAACCCATGGTCTCACTTTAAGGACTTTTCAGCTTGTTATTTCAAGTCCGTTATTTATTGCCATTTATTTACATTTTCATTTGTACATTTTGTTATTCTGGATCCTGTTTATAGTTTATATTCTGTAGATTTGCTAAGTAGGCTTGCAGGAAAAAAAATCTCAGAGTTGAATGCTGGGCCATATGCACTCTGATAATATATTTTACTTTAAAGTTTGAAATGTAATGAATGCAGATATTCTGCCGGTTTAAGCACCAATTCGAGTGTCATGTGTAGAGTAATGAATTAATCTACACAATTAATCTGCACATGCTACATACTGGAACTTGGAAGTGAGTTGGCTTGATATGTCTGGTACTGCATAATTTTGGAATTCAGCAGGTGAGCCAGTATCTATGGAAGCTATTAAACCGTCGATGTGTTGTGCCGCGACCCTTCACCAGGGCTGGAGAGGAGGGTGGAAATACCAGAATAGGAACGTTGAGTAAAGGGGGAGACAGACAAGTGGTAGGTGCTCCTCTCGCAATACCGAGTACCGTTAACTTTCTCCCAGTAAGCACGCGTTTTTGGCATCAGCCACTCACGCTTTACAGCATTTAAATCGAGAAGAATGAGCTCTATGTAAAGTTTATTCTTAATTTCCAGTTCATCTCGGCCCAGAGACCCACGGAGCGGTTGGACAAAAATCGCTTACCCTTTTTTTCCTGTTGCCTGAGTGAATTAGCTGGCAATTGTTATCCTGTAAACACAAAGTGCTTTTTATGGCTCGGAGATATATTGTGATCCTGTCCCGACGAAGGTGCGGTCTCTCCATCTGCACCACTTGCTACCTAGGCAGATCTACCTACCATTATTTTAGGGGTCGCATTGTCGCGGGTCAGATATTATTACTTCCCCGGAACTTTCCTGGACATCACCCCAGTATGCAATGCGATCACTGAACTTGGGGCGACTGCCACATCTTGTTCTGTTTGGTTCACTGTCACTTTTACATTCGATCGCTTTGTCGCCATCTGTTATCAGAATCGAATAACAACGTGATTCACCGGGAGAATTGCGACAGTGGTTCTGACAACAACCGCCGTTTTGCCCTGTTTTAAAATGTGCCCAACTTATTTATATATCATCCTGTGAAAGTGATTAGCAATATACCCTGGCACTGATTTCTAACGCCGACTATTGTACCGTTCCCTTTTGCATTGGATATAAATAGGGTTCTCCCATTCTAACCCCAGTAATCCCATTCGTATTGATACTAATGCTGAAAGCCCTCACTGTCAGACATATTTCAGTGAACTGCCACCATCGTAAGCGGCTGCGGGGTCTGAACAAGGCGGAGAAGCGCAGTGCTCCAGAGATGGAGAGCAGTAGGAGGTCTATGATCTTCTCGCAATCTCCGGAAGCTTCATTATCCTGTGCTCGGTGAATGTTGCCGAATTTCTTCATTACATAATTACGGATTGCATCAAGTTAAATACACCAATTTGGAATACATATTTCAACAACCCGTAGACATGCTGAGGAAATTAATTTGCTGCGCGAACACGTTTATTTACGGTGTACCACAGTCCAAGTTCAAAGAGCAGTTCATCAGCGCAGCGAAATACCTGCTCACGTCAATTATTCAACTCGTTAATTAAAAACTATGTTCTTCGCATTGCAGTTCAGGTGCTTCCAGTCTTGACACTACAGAACAGGCGAAAGCAAAACCCGTGCAGAGCCGTGCGAGACACAATACTGTAATAGATCCTCCGGCAACCGCACCCCGCTACTTCTATCTCCTACCACATATTAAACTCGTAAAATGTATTTTTTCGCCATATCCCGGCCCTAGTCACAACCAGAACACAAGTGATAACCCCGATATAAATACAGATTGGTCAATTGATCTACAAAACCTTTGCTTCTTGGTGACGGAGAGGAAATGGATCATCTCGAACACAGAGCAGAAAAAACCTACAACACAACACAGGCCCTTCGGTCCACGATGTTGTGCCGAACATGTACTAACGTTCAAAGTTACCTAGTGTTACGTATTGCCCTCTATTTCTCTCGGCTCTACGTACCTCTCTAGGAGTCTCTTAAAATACTCTATCTTGTCCGCTTCCAGCACGGTCGCCAGCAACCCATTCCACGCACTCACCAGTCTCTGCGTAGGAATATTACCACTGACATCTCATCTGTAACTACTTTCAAACCGCTTAAAACTCTCGTGTTAGACATTTCAGCCCTGAGAAAAAGCCTCTGACGATCCACACGATCAATATCTCTCATAATCTATCTTTCACCTCTATCAGGTTAGCTCTCATCCTCCGCCGCTCTAAAAAGAAAAGGCCGAGCTCACGCATCCTGTTCTCAATGGACATGCTCCCCAATCCAGGCAACACCCTTGTAAATCTCCCCTGCACCCTTTCTATGGCTTCCACATCATTCCTGTAGTGAGATGAAGAGAAAACAGCACGCTGCTCTAAGTTGAATCTATTCAGGGTCAAATATAGCCATTGCATTATCTCTCGGCTCATAAACATAATTTCATGGTCCATGAAGGCCAATACACCGTATTCTCTCTTAACCAGTGTCAATCTACGCAGCAGCTTTGTGTATCTTATGGACTTGGACTCCCAGATCTCTCTGATCTTCCACACTGCCGAGTCTTACCATTAATACTATATTCTGACAGCATATTTGACCTACCAAAATGAACTACCTCGCACTCGTCTGGGTTGAAATCCATCTGCAGTTTTCAGTCCAGTTTTGCATCTTATCGATGTCCCACTGTAAACTCTGACAGCGCTCCATACTATCCACAACACCCCCAACCTTTGTTTCATCAGCAAACTTACAAACCCATCCCTCCACTTCCTCATCCTGGTCAGTTATAAAAACCACAAAGAGTAAGGGTCCCAGAACAGATCCCCGAGACACACTACTGCTCACGGCCTTCATGCAGAATGTGACCACCCTACAACCAGTCTTTGCCTTCGGTGGGCAAGCCAACTCTGGATCCACAAAGCAATACCCTTGGATCCCATGCCTCCTTTCTTCCTCAGTAAGCCTTGCATTGGGTACCTTATCAAATGCCTTGCTGAAGCCCATATTACTTCTACTGCTCTTCCTTCATCGATGTGTTTAGTCACATCCTTAAAAAATTCAATCAGGTTTGTAAGGAACGACCTGCTTTTGAGAAAGCCATACTGACTATCCCTAATCATACTATCGCGCTCCAAGTGTTCATATATCCTGCCTTTCAGGACCTTTTCCATCAAATTACCAACCACTGAAGTAATACTCAATGGTCAGTAATTTCCTGGGCTATCTCTATTTCCTTTCTTGAATGAGGGAAGAACATTTGTATCCTCCAATCCTCTGGAACCACTGATAATGCAAAGATTATTTCCAGATGCTCAGCAATCTCCTGCCTCGCCTCCAACAATTGCCTGGGATACATCTCGTCTGGTAACGGATAATTATTCAGTTTGATGCTTTCCAAAAGCTCTTGCACATCCTGTTTCTTAATGTCTATTTGTTCAAGCTTTTCAATCTGCTCTACGTTATCCCTACACGAGCCAGGATTCTTTTCCCTAGTGAATAATGAAGCAAAATTGAATTGAAATGTGTGTGTTGATTTTATTTCCAGAATCTGTAGCTTTTTTTTGGTGTTTGTGGCTGCATTCAGATGAGGTGCGATCGGATTTGGTACAGAATCAGAGTGGAGCGACTGTTTTACTCTCAGTCAATCTGCTTTACCAATTCATCAACTGACGGGCAAAAGTCAAACCGAAACGAACAACATTGTTTTTGAAACAATGTTCCCTTTGCTGGATGAATGCTATTCCCAAAGTACAGCCCTGAGTACATCACATTATCCATTGTTTGCCGTTTCACAATTAATTCATTACATTAGTCACTATCTGTCACCGTGGGGTTTGCACATGTCTGACGAAATCGGTTTGGAAATAACTTGAAAATCTTTATTTCTAAATCTGTTGAAGTCTGTCCTTGTGGAGTCGCTAAACGGTATTAAAAACCTTAGGCTTATGCTGCCTTAACATTTCATTCCGAAAGATCGCCTGTGGCACAGGGGGTTCGAATCACTGTGCAGAGAAAATGTCTTCAATGTTGGATAGTTACAGCAGTGTGCAGAAAATATTGTACGTGTTTACCGCTGTAATTGGAGTTCCTGGTGAGTGCACACACTTCATGTTTGGTATTTCGGTGTAGTAACTCTTGTAGACCTGTTTCCGATCAGATTACAAGCTTCCAACTTGATGATCATTGCACAAATATCGGTCAGAGATATCAATCCTATAAATTCGACATGTTGGTTGTACACCTTTAATGACAAAGGAAACAAAACTTCAGTCTCTCCTCCGCTAGCACTGATGGGCTCGAACGTTTCTTTCGTATCTTTAATGACACAGGCACTTTTCCCCGAAGGTAGGACTGGGAGGGTTTTACATTGTAAAGTTCACTATTTCTGAGCTATTGAGCAGACTGAACACCTGGTCCTGTGTTTTATGTTTCCCTTTGGAATCTGTGACAGTCGGATCTCACTGCCCGTTGGGCAATAATTGGGTCTTATCACCTGAATCAGTGCCCTCAGTCATACTGAAGAGTGTTATGGAATTGCTCTGCGTTGTAGAATTAATCCATTTAAGGAACCACACAGCATCTGTTTACTAAGCTGACGCGGCATTGCCTGTAAGACCCGTTGTGTATTGGGGCATCGTTTCGTACTGAAAAGGGGCCCGAAACGATCAGTGTTTGTTCAATTCCATAAAAGCTCTTGAGCTGCCGTGTCCATCCAGTTATTTCTGGGCGTTGCATGCCTCCTCAGCCCCACCAGATGCTGAGTTTCACGTGGCCTGCTCAGTTACGCTAAATCATTGAAACTGGCCCCCATCCCGATGGAATCAGGATCAGCATCGATTGCTGTCGTTCACGCAGCTGGTTTTTATCACCGAAGATTAGTCACACATCGTCTTATTTGCGCAGTGAAGAAAACAGTTCGGACATAGTGCGACCCGTGTCAGATGTTAGATTAGCAGCTGTTTACAAATTTTTGTGCTCCTGAACTTTAGCCGAAACCAGGAGATTGTGTTCAGTAATGCCCAGTGTCCGTCCGTCCGTATTCTCTCTCTCCCCCTCTCTTGTCCCGGGGAAAGTGCGGCCTCTCGATCTGCACCACTCGCTACCTGGTGGTCATGGAAGTGACCGATCTACTGACTATTGTCTTCGTGGTCATTTTGTTTCGAATGAAAAATATTACTTTATGTTCAGTTTTCTGAGCATTACTCCTGTGTGCAGTGTTACCCAAATGCTGAGATTCACGGTCAGAATCTCTGTCTGTGTCATAAGATGGGCGTTGAGAATGGACCTAAATGCAAGACACAGACACTGAAGTACTAGGGAAAGTGAGACCTGGTGTTTCAGAAAGCAAGGGAAGTGTGGGAGAAACAACGCTGGACAAGCCTAGGATACAGGGCCAGGACTAGGACTAGACTAGAAAAGAAGGACCTGGATAAGGAACTGTGAACTTGGATACGGACTGGAACCTCCTCAGAGCCTTGGACACGGAACAACAAACAACGACAGTCCATTCGAGTAGCGGCAAACGGCCTGCCTACTGTGCTGGATCCGAGACGACAAAACAACCACAGTCCATTTGAGTAACGGCAAACGGCCTGACTGCTGAGGGACTTGAGCACGGGAACACTGAACACAGAGTCAGGATCCCTCCTTGGGGACAGGACGTAGGGCCGGGACTCATACACGGACACTAAACTCAGGGACACAAAGAAACATTTCCAAGCTCAACGATAGGTAGTTCCATCTGTTGGGGTGGCAAAGCTCCGGTCTCACTCCGGTGGCTGAACTTGACAGCGATGCAGGCGAGGTTGCTGGCAAGGCTTCAGGCGTGGGTAGCAGGTAAAGTGTCAGGCGTGGGTTGCAGAAAGAAGGGGAAGGGAGGGGATCTGTCCATCCTCAGGGTAACGGCAAAGACGGCTCGACTTACTCCACAGAGGCCAGGACACGATAATGACAAGACGGACCCCAACAGAGGCGGACAGGATACTGGCAAGACGGACCCCAACAGAGGCAAAGACAGGATACTGGCAAGACGAACCCCACAGAGGCGAGGACAGGATACTGACAATACGAACCAGCACCTACACTCGAACCCAGGGCCACTTATATTCCCGGCCCCAAGACGAGAATCAGGTGCCTATGATTAAGCTCAATTGAAAGAAGGGACAGCCGGAAGACCTGGAGTCTGGAGTCCACGGACCGGACCGTGAACGGTAACGCAGACTTCAGGGACTGGACCATGACAGTCTGGTTCACCGTCACATTCACCTTTGATTGGTTTGTCGCCATTCGTTGCCAGAAGCTGAAAACAAAATATTGCACTGGGAAAACTGCGACTGTGGTTCTAACAGCAACCAGCGTACTGTTCTGTCTGAAAAAACGTTCCCTGCTACTTCCTCTGGGAACCCAAAGCGATCATCGATAATGTACCGTGGTTCTACAAACATAAGGGCAATATTATCACTAATCCCGGATGGGTAGGACAAGCTTGGCCGCAGACTGCTTAAACTCTCTTTTGCTGCCATACTGCTGCTCAACGCTCTGACAGTCAGGTATATATTAGTGGCCAGTCGGGTCTATAGGGGGCTGAAGGGTCAGAGCAAGGGAGACAACAACAGTGATCCGCTGATGGAGAGCAGGAAGAGGTCTGTGGTTTTACTCTTCAGCCTTTCCTGCAGCTTCATCCTCCTGTGGATGACATGCGTTGTAAATTTCATATATTATCGGGTCAAAGGAAATGGTTTCAATTTCAATGATTCCAAATGGATATTTAATGTAGTCGGCGTTTTGCTGAGGAATTTCAGCTTGTGCACAAACACATTTTTTTACGTGGTGATTTGGTCGAAATTCAGAGAACAGGTAATCAGTGCAGTGAAATATCTGGTCACTTTGGTGTGTCCGTTCATTAAAAAAGAAGCGTCCTCAGCACAACCCATATCCATGTACAGTGTATTCACTTCAGTCTTCAGATCACTACATTCATCGTCTCGTTTCCAAGCTATTATTCTCGGACGGGTGTCCATTGACTTGTACATTCGGAGTAGCAGGAATTTGTGTTATAGGGAGAGGTTGTTGTTCAGGATTGAAAATTAGGAGATTAAAAGGCAAACAAATGGAAACTATTGAATTTACCAGAGGGTCAGATAAGAATCGCTGAAAGTGCTGTAGGAACTCAGCAGGTCATGATATAACATATAACCATATAACAATCACAGCACGGAAACAGGCCATCTCGGCCCTCCTACTCCATGCCGAACTCTTAATCTCACCTACCCGCACTCAGCCCATAACCCTCCACTCCTTTCCTGTCTATATACCTATCCAATTTTACCTTAAATGACACAACTGAACTGGCCTCTACTACTTCTACAGGAAGCTCATTCCACACAGCTATCACTCTCTGAGTAAAGAAATACCCCCTCGTGTTTCCCTTAAACTTCTGCCCCCTAACTCTCAAATCATGTCCTCTCGTTTGAATCTCCCCTACTCTCAAATGAAACAGCCTATTCACGTCAACTCTATCTATCCCTCTCAAAATTTTAAATACCTCGATCAAATCCCCCCCCCAACCTTCTACGCTCCAATGAATAGAGACATAAATTGTTCAACCTTTCTCTGTAACTTAAGTGCTGAAACCCAGGTAACATCCTAGTAAATCGTCTCTCTGCCCTCTCCCTAATTTATTGATATCTTTCCTATAATTCCGTGACCAGAACTGTACACAAAATTCCAAATTTTATTCCAAATGCCTTGGACAATTTTAACATTACATCCCAACTTCGGTACTCAATGCTTTGATTTATAAAGGCCAGTGTTCCAAAAGCCTTCTTCACCACCCTATCTACATGAGACTCCACCTTCAGGGAACTATGCACTGTTATTCCTAGATCTCTCTGTTCCTCTGCATTCCTCAATGCCCTACCATTTACCCTGTATGTTCTATTTGGATTATTCCTGCCAAAATGTAGAACCTCACACTTCTCAGCATTAAACTCCATCTGCCAACGTTCAGCCCATTCTTCTAACCGGCATAAATCTCCCTGCAAGCTTTGAAAACCCACCTCATTATCCACAACACCTCCTACCTTAGTATCATCGGCATACTTACTAATCTAATTTACCACCCCATCATCCAGATCATTTATGTATATTACAAACAACATTGGACCCAAAACAAATCCCTGAGGCACCCCGCTAGTCACCGGCCTCCATCCCGATAAACAATTATCCACCACTACTCTCTGGAATCTCCCATCTAGCCACTGTTGAATCCTTTCTATTACTCCAGCATTAATACCTAACTACTGAACCTTTTTAACTAACCTTCCATGTGGAACTTTGTCAAAGGCCTTGCTGAAGTCCATATAGACTACATCCACTGCCTTACCCTCGTCAACATTCCTTGTAACTTCTTCAAAAAATTCAATAAGGTTTGTCAAACATGGCCTTCCATGCACAAATCCATGCTGGCTACTCCTAATCAGATCCTGTCTATCCAGATAATTATTAATACTATCTCTAAGAATACTTTCCATTAATTTACCCACCACTGATGTCAAACTGACAGGTCTATAATTGCTAGGCTTACTTCTAGAACCCTTTTTAAACAATGGAACCACATGAGCAATACGCCAATCCTCCGGCACAATCCCCGTTTCTAATGACATCTTAAAGATCTCCGTCAGAGCTCCTGCTATTTCTACACAAACTTCCCTCAAGGTCCTGGGGAATATCCTGTCAGGAGCCGGAGATTTATCCAATTTTAAATTTCTTAAAAGCGCAAGTACTTCCACCACTTTAATTGTCATAGGTTCCATAATTTCCTTACTTGTTTCCCACACCTTACCCAATTCAATATCCTTCTCCTCAGTGAATACCGAAGAGAGGAAATCGTTCAAAATCTCTCCCATCTCCCTCGGCTCCACACATAGCTGACCACTCTGATTCTCTAAGGGGCCAATTTTATCCCTCACTATCCTCTTGCTTTTAATATAACTGTAGAAACCTTTCGGATTTACTTTCACCTTATTTGCCAAACCAACCTCGTATCTTCTTTTAGCTTTTCTAATCTCTTCCTTAAGATTCCTTTTACATTCTTTATATTCCTTTACTCAATGCTGCCTATATATATTGTAGATATCCCTCTTTATCCGAACCAAATTTCTAATATCCCTTGAAAACCATGGTGCTTTCAAACCTTTAACCTTTCCTTTCAACCTAACAGGAACATAAAGATTCTGTACCCTCATAATTTCACCCTTAAATGACCTCCTTTTCTCTATTACATCCTTCCCATAAAACAACCTGAACCAATCCACTCTCTCTAAATCCCTTCGCATCTCCTCAAAGTTAGCCTTTCTCCAATCAAAAATCTCAAATCTAGGTCCTGTCCTGTCCTTCTCCATAATTATATTGAAGCTAATGCTATTGTGATCGCTGGATCCGAAGTGCTCCCCAACACATACATCTGTCAGCTGACCTATTGCATTCCCTAACAGGAGATCCATCACTGCCCCATCTCTAGTCGGTTCTTCTATGTATTGTTGCAAAAAACTATCCTGCACACATTTCACAAACTCTAAACCATCCAGCCCTTTTACAGAATGAGCTTCCCAGTCTTCGTGTGGAAAACTAAAATCTCCCACAATCACCACCTTGTGTTTACTACAAATATCTGCTATCTCCTTACACATTTGCTCTTCCAACTCACGCTCCCCATTAGGTGACCTATAATACACTCCTATCAGTGTTACTACACCTTTCCCATTCCTCAATTCCACCCAAATAGCCTCCCTAGAGGAGCTCTCTAATCTATCCTTCCAGAGCACCGCCATAAGATTTTCTCGGACAAGCAATGCAACACCTCCTCCTCTGGCCCCTCCTACCCTATCACACCTGAAGCAACTAAATCCAGGAATATTTAGTTGCTAATCACACCCTTCCTGCAACCATGTTTCACTAATAGCTACAACATCATAATTCCAGGTATCAATCCACGCTTTAAGCTCATCCACCTTTCTTACAATGCTCCTAGCAGTAAAATAGATACATTTAAGATACTCTCCACCTCCTCCTCGCTTTTCATCCCTAACAATGCATTCAAATTTATTATCCTTTTCTTTCTTCTCCCCTACATCTTCGGGCTGAGCGCATCCCTTCTCCATCACCTGCCTTTCCTCCCTCACACACTATGACTGTACAAAGAACACATTAAAAACTACACTTTGAAGCTATGGCACAACAATTCCACCAGTACTTGCTCTACTGGTGAACTAACCTCCTCTCCCATAGTTTCCTCAAATTGATTCCCGCCCCCCCATCTTACTAGTTTAAAGTCTGCTCTGTCGCCCTAGAAAACCTCCCCGCTAGGAGATTGGACCCCCAGGATTCAAGTGTAACCCGTCCTTCTTGAACAGGTCACACCTGCCCCAGAAGAGGTCCCAATGATCTAGAAACTTGAATCCCTGCCCCCTGCTCCAATCCCACAGCTACGCATTCATCCTCCACCTAATTCCATTCCTACTTTCACTGTCGCGTGGCACTGGCAGTAAACCCGAGATTACTACCTTTGCGGTCCTTCTTCTTAACTGCCTTCCTAACTCCCTATGCTCTCGTTTCAGGACCTCTTCCCCTTTCCTACCTATGTCATTGGTACCTACATGTACCACGACCTCTAGCTCCTCACCCTCCCACTTCAGGATATGTTGGATGCGATCAGAAATGTCCCGAACCCTGGCACCAGGGAGGCAAATTACCATTCGGGACTCACGCTCACCTCCATAGAACATCTGTGGGAAGTGATCAAACGTCGATATTTCAGGCCATGGCACGTCTTTGGACCCCAAATTATGATCTGACATTCAACAAATTTAGAAGGCAAAGTGTGGCTGTAGACGCGTCATGTACTGCAAGGATGCAGGTGACCTCAGGGATCTGTTCTGGGACCCTTTCTCCTTGTGGTTTTTATACACGATCTAGATGAGGAAGTGGATGGATGGGTTAGTAAATTTGATTATGATGCAAAGGTTAGGGGTGTTGTGGATGTCCATCCACAGCGGGACATTGATAAGATACAAATCTGGGCTGAGAAATGGCAGATGGAGTTCAACCCAAATAAATGTGAGCTGGTTCATTTTGGAAGGTCAAATATAATGACAGAATATAGTATTAATGATAAGATTCTTGGCAGTGTGGAGGATCAGAGGGGTCTTGGGGTCCATGCCCATAGGAGACTCAGAATTGCTGTGCAGGCTGACTGTGGTTACGAAGACATGATCTGAGTAAAGAGACAAGAGGTAATGTTACAGCTATATAGGTCCCTGGTCAGGCCCCACCTGGCGTACTCTGCTCAGTTCTAGTCACCTCACTACAGGAAGGATGTGGAAACTATAGAAAGGGTGCAGAGAAGATTTACAAGGATTGGGAAGCATGTTTTTTGAGAACAGGTTGAATGAGCTCAGCCTCGGAATGAGCGCCGGAGGATGAAAGGTGAGCTGATAGAGGCGTATTAGATGATGAGAGGCATTGATCGTGTGGATAGTCAAAATGATTTTCTCCGGGGTGAAATGTCTACACAAGAGGGCATACTTTTAAGATGCTGGGAAGTAGGTACAGAGGAGATGTCAGGGGTAAGTTTTTTTTACGCAGAGTGGTGAGTGCATGGGATGAGTTGCTGGCAATAGTGCTGGAAGCGGATACGATTAGGTAGGTAAATCAAGATAGGTAAATGTAGCTTACAAAATAGTGGGCTCTTGGTAACCACAGGTACTTTCTAAGTAAGTACATGCTCAGCACAGCATGTACCGAACAGCCTGTATTCTGTTGTAGGTTTTCTATGTATCTCTACATCAGTCTCTAAATCCTAGTCTGAACTCCAATACCCCATATCGCTCACCGTAAATCATAATCTGAATTTCTCATATCCTAGTCTTTGTCCTTAAACATTAATCTGAAAAAAACTCCAGCACCCAACATATGTGAACCTAAACTCTATTGTAATCTAATCTGACTTCCTGCACCCCACATCTCTGAACCTGAACTTTAATCTAATCAAACCTAATATGAAAAATAATCTCCAAACATCCCATTCTTTAAATCCTAAAATGAACTAAATCCATAAATCTTAATCTGACCTCCAGCATAGCACATTGCTGAACCTAAATATTAATCTAATCTGACCTCCAGCACCCAATTCCCTCTTTCACCAAAGCTAACCAGACATCTAGCCCACCACAACCATTTCACCAAACACCAGCCTGACCACTAGCTCTCCACATCCCTCACCCAAAATCCTAATATGACCTCTATATCTCCACATCACTCTCCCGAAAATCTACTCTGACCCCTATTTCTCTATAGCCATCCCAAAATCCTAATCTGACCTCCAGTTCTTCATATCCATGTCACCAAACGTAATCTGACCACTGGCTCGCCACGTCCCGAACCCAAAAATGTAATCCGACCTCTAAACCTCCACATTACTGTCCCTAAACCTCAATCTGACTTCTCACACCCCACATTGCTAAAGCTAAAGTCTAATCTAATCTGAGCACTAATACCCCACATAGCTGTCCCTAAGCCCTACACTGACCTCTATCCCTCCATAACTATATCGCAAAAAGCTCACCTGACCTCTACCTCCCCACATTACTAACCTTAAACATAATGCGACCTCTAACCAAGCCACATCCATGTACCTAAACGCTAATCTGACATGAAACACTCCACATGTCTGACCATAAAACATAATGTGAAATCTAAGTCCGCAGATCTCTGTGTCTTAGCACCGGTAAGCAACCTAGATTATTTAGGCAAATGGGCAAAAAAGTGTTACATTAAATATAATTTTGTAAAATGTATGATTATTCACTTTTTGGAAGAAATAAATGGGCAACCTAATATTTAGATGGGGAAAGAATTCAAAATGCAGAGATGCAAAGGGCCTTGGGATTCTTTTTGCAGGATACCCTAAAGGTTAACCTCCAGGTTAAGTCAATGGTGAAGAAGGCAAATGCAATGTTTGCATTTATTTCTAGAAGTATAGATTATAAAAGCAGGTATGTGATTTTGAGGCTTCATAAGACACTCTTGAGACCACACTTACAGTATTATCTGAAATGCAGTTTTGGGCTCCTTAATTTAGAAAAGATATACTGACGTTAGGAAGGGTTTTATGAAATTTCACGAGAATGATTCCAGCAATGAACAGGTCACCGTATGGGGAACATCTGAAGCTCTTGGTCTGTATTTCCTGGAGTTCAGGAGATGAGGGGCGGATCTCATAAAAACATTCCGAATGTTAAAAGGCCTGAACAGATTAAATATGGGAAAGTTACTTCCCATGGCAGGGGTGTGCAGGACAAGAGGGCGCAACTTCAGGATTGAAGGACGTTCATTTAGAACAGAGATGCAGGGAAATTACTTTAGTCAGAGGGTGATAAATCATTGGAATTTGTTGCCACGAGCGGCTGTGGAAGCCAGGTCATTGGTGCATTTAAGGCAGAGGTAGATAGGTTCTTGATTAGCCAGGGCATCAAAGGGTCTGGGGAGAAGGCAGGGGTGTGGGGATGACTGGAAGAATTGGAGCAACCAATTGAATGGTGGGGCAGACTGGATAAACCAATTGGCCTACATCTGCTCCTGTATTTTATGGTCTTATTGTCTCTGAATCCTAATTTGATCTAATCCTAATGCATGGGCCAGAACAATGAGGCAGAGTTGCGAGATACTGCATCTCGAGTGAAGAGATCATGAAGCACGAGAGAGGTAATTTTCTCACTTCCCGCATAATAAGAACATAAACAAAATTACCTGAAAAAGCCGAGATACCAAGAAGCAGATACAATTAGTTAAGCTCAAACCAGAGAAAATAATTCTCCACTCGTCATGGTTCCGGTTGGCTGTTCCCCTTTAATGCTGCTTTCTCCCCGATCATGTCGTAATTTCAGTCATTAGATCTCCAATTGCTGCTATTTTACTCAATTGCAATACACCTGGTTTTCATCAGAGACTGTGAAATAAGTATGATAGCATCACTATCACAGGTTGCGAGTTTGTTGGTCTATTCCCATGTGATAACTTCATTTCTCAACTGCTTAGAACCATTTGTTCCAAGTTCAGCTCCATTTTCAAGATATTCCAGGAAAACCCCGTCTCCATGTCAAGACTCCATATCAGAGCTCTGTGTCAAGATTCCTCCGGTTTGCTGTTCAACGTTCACATCTGCGCCAGTGTTCCAAACTCAATCTCCGTGCCTGTGTCCTGCACTTGGGCTCTCCTCAGTCGCTCCGTGCGACACCACTAAACTCTCAGTTACAGGGTGGAGTGGCTTTCAATCTCCAGTAAACCCTGTTAATTTAAACAGGCGATTCCACACACCCAGATGCAAAATAAACATGACTGGAAATGTAAAGTAGGCAGTTTACATCTTACTTTGAGTTGAAGCCTCATAACCAGGTCTCGAAGCATTTTACGACCCAAATTGTTAAAGTTAAATCAAATTAAGAGGTCTGAAACACCTTAAACTGGAGAAGACATGGCTTTCATTATCTGAGTCCATGCAAATATCACAAGTCTGGCCCGATCAGCCCTGACTGGGTCGCCGTGGTGAACTGACTGGTGATTAATTACGAGAATCACACAAAGACCCCAGTTTACCTTACAGATCATGTGTTCAAGTGCACACTTGGGTAATTAAGCCAACTGTTGTTGGACTTGGTTAATCAAAAAAGCTGGATGAACTCAGCAGGTCGGGGAGCATCCATTGAAAGACAGAGTCAATGGATGCTGCCCGACTTGCTGAATTTATTCAGCTTTTTTGTATGTCTTGATTTGACCACAGCATCTGCAGTGTACTTTGTGGTTAATCAAAGGCTTGAGCCGGATTTAAGTTGTTCCTTAGCACTACCAGCCAGAGCCAAACATTCAGCCCGACCCTGAACTCCACAACCCTGTCTCCCCCGGCCCCACATGTACATCCCCAACCTTACCGGTAGACATAATCTTAACGTCCAAGGGCACACAACACATCTATTATGGACTGCACCCCGACTAACCCTGGCCAGAGCCCCATGATCAAGCTCACATAACACCAGGTCTCATTGATACCGCACTCTCTCCATGTGTAGGGCTGCATCTCCATCTCCCAAGCCTACACCGAAAAAATAATACCTAAACCCCTCCCAACACACACACACACTTTGACACTCATTCCCGACAATCCAACATCATACCCCATTTCAATCATAAGTAGTAATCCCACCCCCTTCATATTCATAACCACAAACCTGAAAATTTGTGTAAGGGGGAGGAAGATCCCAATAAGCCAGTGGTTAACTGAGTTAATGAAGGCATGGGCCAGAGCAAACTGGCAGGGCTTAGTGACACTGAATTATGAGGGATGAAATCAAAAAGCGCGAGAGTGATGAATTTCCCTCTGCTCGCATAATCACACATTATCATTACCGTCTAGTGAGCAGGTGGGAACAGACAAATGATTTATGCTTTACTCAACACATGGAAGATAGAAGAGTACAGCACAGGAACAGTCAATTCGGCACAGCTAAAAATCAAATCAAAAGTAGTAAATACTAAACCCTCCAACCTACATCATGTTCATATCCCCCCAAATTCCTGACATCCATGCGTTTATCAAAAATATCCCTGCAGAACCTCTCATATAATTGCTTCTCTCACCACACCAGGCAGCGCATTTCAGGCATCCATGACTCTCTGAGTAAAATTACAAGTTTGCACACAAAATACAAATGGTAGTGATTGAAGGTACTTATTCCATGTGGAAGTCTATAATCAGAGGTGCTCCACAGGGATCTGTGATGTCTGTGATGTATATACAGTGGCATGCAAAAGATTGGACAGCACTGGTCAAAATATATGTTACTATGATTAGTTAAGTGAGTAGAAGATGAAGTGATCTCCAAAAGTCATAAAATTAAAGATGAAACATTCTTTTCAACATTTTAAGCAATATTAGTGTATTATTTTTGTTTTCTACAATTATAGAGTGAAGAAATGAATGGAAAGGAGAAATGTTCAAAAGTGTGGACAACACAAGAGATTTGAGCTCTCAGATAACTTTACCAAGGTCTCAGATGTTAAATTGCTTGTTTGGCCTATGGCTTGTTCACAGTAATCATTAAAGAAGGTCAGGTGATGCACATTTCAAAGCTTTAAAAATACTATGAATCCTAAAACCGTGTCAAACAATCAGCAGCCATGGGCTCCTGTAAGCAGTGCCTAGCCCTCTG
Organism: Hypanus sabinus; assembly: GCF_030144855.1. Lineage (NCBI taxonomy): Eukaryota > Metazoa > Chordata > Chondrichthyes > Myliobatiformes > Dasyatidae > Hypanus > Hypanus sabinus. The sequence goes on from NC_082719.1 coordinate 18,353,091, forward strand.
AAAATTAAAATAAATGATGCCCACAATACAGAAGAGGGCTATAAGAAGATATCAAAGCTTTTTCAGGTAGCCGTTTCCTCAGTTCATAATGCAATTAAGAAATGGCAGTTAACAGGAATGGTGGAGGTCAAGTTGAGGTCTGGAAGACCAAGAAATCTTTCTGAGAGAACTGCTTGTAGAATTGCTAGAAAGGCAAATCAGAACCCCCATTTGACTGCAGAAAGACCTTCAGGAAGATTTAGCAGACTCTGGAAAAGTAGTGGTCCACTGCTCTATTGTGCAGTGACACATGCACAAATATAACATTCATGGAAGAGTTTTCAGAAGAAAACATTTCCTGCATCCTCACCACAACATTCACCATCAGAAGTTTGCAAAGGAACATCTAAACAAGCATGATGCATGTTGAAAGCAGGTTCTGTGGTCTGATGTATTTAAAATTGAACTTTCTGGATGTAATAAGCAAAGATATGCTTGAAGAGAAAAGGCTGCACAATTTCATGAAAAGAAAAACTCTCCAACTGTAGGCACAGGGGTGGATCAATCATGCTTTGGGCTTGTGCTGCAGACAGTGGCACAGGGAACATTTCACTGGTACAGGGAAGAATGAAATCAAATAAATACCAGCAAATTCTGGAATCAAACATCACACCGTCTGTAAAAAAAAGCTGAAGATGAAAAGAGGATGGTTTCTACAACAGGATAATGATCCTAAACACACCTCAAAATCCACAGTGGACTACCTCAAGAGTCACAAGCTGAAGTTTTTGCCTTGGCCCTCACAATCCCCTGATCTAAACATCATCGGAAATCTGTGGATAGACCTCAAAATTGCAGTGTATGCAAGACGGCCCAAGAATCTCACAGAACTCGAATCCTTTTGCAAGGGAGAATGGGCGAAAATCCCCCTAACAAGAATTGAAAGATTCTTTGCTGGCGACAAAAAGCGATTACAAGCTGTAATAATTGCCAAAGGGGGTGTTGCTAAGTACTGACCATGCAGGGTGCCCAAGCTTTTGCTTATTATTATTTTATAAAAAATGGAAATAAAAAAAGCAACCTTGCTTAAAGAAACGTGTCATCTTTAACTTTATGCCTTTTGGAAGTTAAGTCATCTTTTACTCGCTTAGTTAGTCACAGTAACAGAAATTTTGACTAAGGGTGCCCAAACTGTTGCATGCCACTGTAAATGACCGGGATGAAGGTGCAACGGGTGGGTTTGTAAATTTGTCAATTATACCAAGATTTGTGGAGTTTTGTATATTGTCTTAGTTGCAAGTAATTCCAACATGGCGGCGCGACGCAGCTTGCAGCGGCCACTCCGGAGCTGATTATCAGTTATTTGTGAAGCGGGGTGCCGTGCGCAATCATAATCGGATGGAAAATGGACGTGGGAGCACGGAGGAACATCTGGAAATCTCCGGGAAGTCCTTCTTCGTTGCTGCTGCTGCTGCTGTGAGGTCCGGGTCTCTGCTGAGAAGAACAGGCCCCCAATCCTCGGGGTCGCGTTGCCGATGGCCGTTGGCGGGGGCGTCTTAATACGCTCGGCGGAGGATGGTGCTCGGAGAAGTTGTGCCGGAGGGAATTAGTGGAGGCTCAGTGGTTCGACAGACTCGGAGTCCGCTGCGGTCGGAGCGCTTTCATTGTGTGCTGCGTCTGCGAGGCTGCGTCGGGCGGCGCCGTGGAAGTCCATAGCGGGGGTATTCCCTTCTGCCGCCTGCGTGGGATGACGAGTCTATCGGGACCCTGACGACTTGTGGAAACTTTGTGGTGGCTTCTTTTGAATCTATAGTCTTTTAACATCTTTGGACTATTTTTACTATGCTCTGTTTTTTTTTATCGTCTTTTTGCGTCGTTAATCGTCGTTTTTTACATGGTCTGTTTTTTTTTAAATCGATTATGCTATTGTTTGCACTGTTGTAACAATGTGTTGTAACTATGTGGTTTGTACTGGTCTTGCAGCTTTAGTTTTTGGTCTTGTTTTGTCTGAACTCCTTTCTGGGTAACGCGCTAAGATGGTAGTGCGATATTAATACACAGCAGCCTCTCCGGACTCTGGATTGGGGTTTGCCTAACGTTATGTGGATTTTCTGGTGTGATCTGTTTTGTCATGTGCTTTTATGATATCATTCTGGAGGAACGTTGTCTCATTTTTTAACTGCATTGCATTTGTGGTTTCTAAATGAAAATAAACTGAATCTGAAGCTGAATCTGAATAAGGGCTGAGAAATAGCAGATGGAGTTTAACCCCGATAAATACAAGGAGAGAGAGAGAGAGATCTTGGGATCCAAAGGAATATCTGGTTGAAATTGGTTGTACAGGTTAATGAAGTTTTATGGATTTCTTGCTTTGATTAGTCAAGACATTGAGTTCAAAAGTCAGGAGAGTATGCTGCACCTGTATAAAACTCTGGTTAGGCCACATCTGGAGTATTGCTTACAATTCCGGTCACCCCACTATGGGAAGTGCTTTGAGAGTTTTGAAGAGGGGGCAGAAGAGATTTTCTAGGATGCTGCCTGTTTTAGAGGAGATGTGCTATCACGAGAGTCTGTACAAACCTGGGTTATTTCATCTGGAGCGTTGGAAGATGAGGGGGATTTGATGGAGGTTTATAAGGTTCTGAGAGGCATAGGTTGAGCGAACAAGATGTATCTGTGTCCCAGGGCTGAAATGACTAATACCAGATGGCATGCTTTGAAGGTGAGAGGGGGTAGATTCAGAGAGCTTGTTAGGGCTATGGTTTGTTCACAGTCAACGTTAGGAAAGGCCAGGTGATGCAAATTTCAAAGCTTTATAAGTACCCTGACTCCTCAAACCTTGTCCCAACAATCAGCAGCCACTATAAGTCCCAATCACTGTTTTGTTGGCGGACGGCAGTGAGGAGCTGCGTGGCCCAATTTGCAGCGAGGACTAGATCTCAAGATGCAATCTCCCTGCAGAAAGGAGTTGGAGTCGGAGTTGTATCTCCCCTTCCCGACCCACCAATGTTGATTCGACAGAAGACAGGTTGTACTGTATTGGATTGTGTACTGCTGTAAGGTTCACGGACTCAGGGCCCTGGACTATGTTTTGTTCTGAGACTGTATCTTCCAGATATCTCTTATGTTATTGTCATCTGTGTGTTTTACTGTTGGTGACTGTACTGTGGTTTTGCGCCTTGGTCCCGGAGAAATGATGTTTCGTTCAGCTGTATCTGTGGGTATTCATGTCTGGATGAATGACAAATAACTTGAACTTCTCCTTGAATGTTAGACTGTGATGTCCTCTTAACTGGCCTTTACCAACCCAGGGAATTCAGGACCCTGGTATTCAGGAAAGGTGCCAGCCCAGACTGGAATTATCACTTAGATCAGTTTTGCCTGTGTCCATGTTTGCTGTGCTATCGGTCATTGGAATATTTATGTATTTAGAGAGTTAGGCCCTACAGCAGTAATCTCTGTTCTCAGAAGATTTTGGACCTTTTTTGTGAATTGATTTGTCCCAACAATGGTGTCAGAAGCTTCAGAGATGACATCAATTAAAAATGTTTCCACTGTAAATATGTACCTCAATGAAACCATCTGTCAAACACAATATATCAAAGTATATTGTGTCACCTTTTGGTTGTGAAATTGTATTGAATCACAGATTGTTACGATTATCCCCACGATTATAAGCTTCTAGCATTGTTTGAATTTGAGTGTCTCCACCAAGGAGATGTAACGGAAATGCCTCTTTTTGGTGACGAATAAGAATGTTCATATCTGTCAAGCTCCCCAGTTTCTCTGGTGACCAAGTCACAGAAACAGAATCTGAATGCTCTTCCAGGATGTCTATGAGCTATCCCTAATCCTAATATATTGTCTTTCATCTCAGCAGTCCTGTGCCTGTGTCTGTATGTGCTTGCGAGTCTCTCTCCCTCTCTCTCTCTCCCTCTCTCTCTCTCCCTCTCTCTCTCTCTCTCCCTCTTTCTCTCTCTCTCCCTCTCTCTCTCCCTCTCTCTCTCTCTCCCTCTCTCTCTCTCCCTCTCTCCCCCTCTCCCTTTCCCTCTTTCCCCCTCTCCCCCTCTCCCCCTCTCCCCCTCTCCCCCTCTCCCCCTCTCCCCCTCTCCCCCTCTCCCCCTCTCCCCCTCTCCCCCTCTCCCCCTCTCTCTGTATTTCTATTCTATTCAAAAGGTTCAAAGGGACATGTAAACAAGCCTGCTGCATTTTAGAAATAAATCCTGTAGACTGATAAAGTTAAAATAGAAATTTTTGTCCGCAATGAGAAAAGTTATGGTTGGAGAAACAAAGGTGCAGAATTTCCTGAAAAGAACCCTTTTCCAACTGTTAAGCACTGGGGTGGATCGATCATGCTTTGGGCTTGTGTTGCAGCCAGTGGGATGGGGAACATTTACTGGTAGAGGGAAGAATGAATTCAAATATATACCAGAAAATTCTGGAAGCAAACATCATACCATCTGTAAAAAAGCCAACGATGAAAAGAGGATGGCTTCTACAACGGGATAATGATGCTCAACACACCTCAAAATCCATAATGGACTACCTCAAGAGGAGCAAGCTGAAGGTTTTGCAATGGCCCTCACAGTCCATTGAACTAAACATCATCCAGAATCTGTCGACAGACCTCAAAAGAGCAGTGCATGCAAGACGGTCCAAGAATCACACCGAACTAGAAGCCTTTTGCAAGGAAGAATATGAGAAAATCCCCCAAAGAAGAATTGAAAGACTCTTATCTGGCTACAAAAAACGTTTACAAGCTGTGGTACTTACCAAAGGGAATGTTACTAAGTACTGTCATGCAGGGTGCCCAACCATTTGCTTTGGGCCCTTTTCCCTTTTTTTTCCGTTATTTTCAAACTGTAAAAGATGGAAATAAAAGAGTCTTCTTGCTTAAAATAGCAAAGAAATGCGTCATCTTTAACTTTATGCCTTTTGGAAATCAATTCATCTTTTACTCGCTTAGCTATTCACAATAACAGAAATTTTAACCGGGGTGCCCAAACCTTTGCATGCCTTTGTATTTATATCTGTGTGCAAGTGGGTCTATGGGTTTTCCGTTTGTGTATCAAGGACTCTATCCCATTGTGTCTGCATATGTGTCTTGTATGTGTGCGTATGTTCATGTGAGTGTGTGACTGCGTATACGTGTGTGTGTGTGTGAGTGTGTTTCTGTGTCCACGTTTTTCTCTATGACTATGAATTAGAATGCATGCCTGTCTGTATCTGTGTGTGACATGTGAGCTTGTTTGTATGTTTATGCTTTTATGTATCTGCTTGTGACTGAGTCTGTGTGTTTTTTTAAAAGGTCAGTTATTTAAAACAGAGTTGAGGAAGAGCTTCTTCTCCCAGAGAGTTGTGGAGGTGTGGAATGCACTGCCTTGGAAGACGGTGGAGGCCAATTCTCTGGATGCTTTCAGGAAGGAGCTAGATAGATATCTGATGGATAGGGGAATCAAGGGATATGGGGACAAGGCAGGGACTGGGTATTGATAGTGAATGATCAGCCATGATCTAAGAATGGCGGTGCAGACTCGAGGGGCCGAATGGTCTACTTCTGCACCTATTGTCTATTATTTTTATGTCTGTGTCTGGGTAGGTCTGTGTCAGAGTGTGTGCGTGCGTGCGTGTGTGTGTGTGTGTGTGTGTGTGTGTGTGTGTGTGTCCATCTGACTGCATTCGTGTGTTTGTATCTGTGTCTCTGTGTTTATGGGTATGTGCGTAGATGTGGGAGATTTTAATTTTCCACACGTAGACTGGGAAGCTCATTCTGTAAAAGGGCTGGATGGTAGTTTTTCGCAACAATACATAGAAGTACCGACTAGAGATGGGGCAGTGTTGGATCTCCTGTTAGGGAATGCGATAGGTCAGCTGACAGATGTATGTGTTGGGGAGCACTTCGGGTCCAGTGATCACAATAGCATTAGCTTCAATATAATTATGGAGAAGGACAGGACAGGACCTAGAGTTGAGATTTTTGATTGGAGAAACGCTAACTTTGAGGGGATGCGAAGGGATTTAGAGAGAGTGGATTGGGTCAAGTTGTTTTATGGGAAGGATGTAATAGAGAAATGGAGGTCATTTAAGGGTGAAATTATGAGGGTACAGAATCTTTATGTTCCTGTTAGGGTGAAAGGAAAGGCTAAAGGTTTGAGAGCACCATGGTTTTCAAGTGATATCAGAAATTTGGTTCAGAAAAAGAGGGATAGCTACAATAGATATAGGCAGCATGGAGTAAAGGAATTGCTCGAGGAATATAAAGAATGTAAAAGGAATCTTAAAGAGATTAGAAAAGCTAAAAGAAGATACGAGGTTGGTTTGGCAAATAAGGTGAAAGTAAATCCGAAAGGTTTCTACAGTTATATTAAAAGCAAGAGGATAGTGAGGGATAAAATTGGCCCCTTAGAGAATCAGAGTGGTCAGCTATGTGTGGAACCGAAGGAGATGGGAGAGATTTTGAATGATTTCTTCTCTTCGGTATTCACTAAGGAGAAGGATATTGAATTGTCTAAGGTGTGGGAAACAAGTAAGGAAGTTATGGAACCTATGACAATTAAAGAGGTGGAGGTACTGGCGCTTTTAAGAAATTTAAAAGTGGATAAATCTCCGGGTCCTGACAGGATATTCCCCAGGACCTTGAGGGAAGTTTGTGTAGAAATAGCAGGAGCTCTGACGGAGATCTTTAATATGTCATTAGAAACGGGGATTGTGCCGGAGGATTGGCGTATTGCTCATGTGGTTCCATTGTTTAAAAAGGGTTCTAGAAGGAAGCCTAGCAATTATAGACCTGTCAGTTTGACATCAGTGGTGGGTAAATTAATGGAAAGTATTCTTAGAGATAGTATTTATAATTATCTGGATAGACGGGATCTGATTAGAACTAGCCAGCATGGATTTGTGCATGGAAGGTCATGTTTGACAAACCTAATTGAATTTTTTGAAGAGGTTACGAGGAATGTTGACGAGGGTAAGGCAGTGGATGTAGTCTATGTGGACTTCAGCAAAGCCTTTGACAAAGTTCCACATGGAAGGTTAGTTAAGAAGGTTCAGTCGTTAGGTATTAATGCTGGAGTAATAAAATGGATTCAACAGTGGCTAGATGGGAGATGCCAGAGAGTAGTAGTGGATAATTGTTTATCGGGATGGAGGCCGGTGACTAGCGGGGTGCCTCAGGGATCTGTTTTGGGCCCAATGTTGTTTGTAATATACATGAATGATCTGGATGATGGGGTGGTAAATTGGATTAGTAAGTATGCTGATGATACTAAGGTAGGAGGTGTTGTGGATAATGAGGTGGATTTTCAAAGCTTGCAGGGAGATTTATGCCGGTTAGAAGAATGGGCTGAACGTTGGCAGATGGAGTTTAATGCTGAGAAGTGTGAGGTTCTACATTTTGGCAGGAATAATCCAAATAGAACATACAGAGTAAATTGTAGGGCATTGAGGAATGCAGAGGAACAGAGAGATCTAGGAATAACTGTGCATAGTTCCCTGAAAGTGGAGTCTCATGTAGATAGGGTGGTGAAGAGGGCTTTTGGAATGCTGGCCTTTATAAATCAAAGCATTGAGTACAGAAGTTGGGATGTAATGCTGAAGTTGTGCAAGGCATTGGTAAGGCCAAATTTGGAATATTGTGTGCAGTTCTGGTCACCGAATTATAGGAAAGATATCAATAAATTAGAGAGAGTGCAGAGACGATTTACTAGGATGTTACCTGGGTTTCAGCAATTAAGTTACAGAGAAAGGTTGAACAAGTTAGGTCTCTATTCATTGGAGCGTAGAAGGTTGAGTGGGGATTTGATCGAGGTATTTAAAATTTTGAGAGGGATAGATAGATTTCACGTGAACAGGCTGTTTCCATTGAGAGTAGGGGAGATTCAAACTAGAGGACATGATTTGAGAGTTAGGGGGCAGAAGTTTAAGGGAAACACGAGGGGGTATTTCTTTACTCAAAGAGTGATAGCTGTGTGGAATGAGCTTCCTGTAGAAGTAGTAGAGGCCAGTTCAGTTGTGTCATTTAAGGTAAAATTGGATAGGTATATGGACAGGAAAGGAGTGGAGGGTTATAGGCTGAGTGCGGGTAGGTGGGACTAGGAGAGATTAAGGGTTCGGCACGGACTGGGAGGGCCAAGATGGCCTGTTTCCGTGCTGTGATTGTTATATGGTTATATGGTTATAAATGTGCGTGGTTGTAAGTGACTGCATCTATGTCTGTCTGTGTATGAGTGTGTAATGGTATGCGTGTGTCTACAGTATATGCGTACCTCTGCATAGGTCTATGTATCTGTGTATGTGTGTCCAAGAGTCTGCATATGTGTGTGATGTGTGCATATTTGTTTGTACCTATGTGGACAGGTGTGTGTGTGTGTGTGTGTGTGTGTGTGTGTGTGTGTGTGTGTGTGTATGTACGTCTGCATTTAGGAGTGTATATATGTTTGATGTGTTCGGGAGTGTGTCTGTGTCTATGGATGTGCCGTGTATATCTGCATCTGATTGGGTTTTTCTGCTTGTACCTGCATTCGTTTACGTGTGTTAGAGTCTTTGTGTGTTTATATGTGAGTGGGCCTTTGTCTCTGTCTGTCTTTGTGTGAATGTGTGAATATTGTGTGTATGACTCCTGTGTGTGTGTCTCCTAGGTGCTAGTGTCTCTTCGTGGAGACTGTATCTGTCTGTATGTGACTGTGTGTGGTGTTGTGTGTGCGCGCATCTGTGAGTTTTATTTCTGTGTCTGTATGTGTTTTTTCTAACAGACCAGCTAGCATGGAGCGCTCGGTCTTTGTCGAGACGGCGTGGCTACTGAGAAGACTTGGCTACTGTGGAAGAAATAATTTAGGACACCAAAGGAATATCTGTATACTTGTTCGAGGAACTACATTGCATTGCATTGTTTGTAAGGGTTACAAAAATTTCATGGGTGAATTCTGAAGGGGAGAGGACTTGGAAGTCCCCACTCAATATAGAAACATAGAAAATAGGTGCAGGAGTAGGCCATTTGGCCCTTCGAGCCTGCACCGTCATTCAGTATGATCATGGCTGATCATCCAACTCAGAACCCTGTACCTGCTTTCTCTCCATACCCCCTGATCCCTTTAGCCACAAGGGCCATATCTAACTTCCTCTTAAATATAGCCAATGAACCGGCCTCAACTGTTTCCTGTGGCAGAGGATTCCACAGATTCACCACTCTCTGTGTGAAGAAGTTTTTCCTCATCTCGGTCCTAAAAGGCTTCCCCTTTATCCTTAAACTGTGACCCCTCGTTCTGGACTTCCCCAACATCGGAAACAATCTTCCTGCATCTAGCCGGTCCAATCCCTTTAGAATTTTATAAGTTTATTAAGTTTCAATAAGATCCCCCCTCAATCTTCTAAATTCCAGTGAGTATAAGCCTAGTCAATCCAATCTTTCTTCATATCAAAGTCCTGCCATCCCAGGAATCAATCTGGTGAACCTTCTCTGTACTCCCTCTATGGCAAGAATGTCTTTTCTCAGATTAGGGGACCAAAACTGCACACAATATTCTAGGTGCTGTCTCACCAAGGCCTTGTACAACTGCAGTAGAACCTCCCTGCTCCTGTACTCAAATCCTTTTGCTATGAATGCCAACATACCATTTGCCTTTTGCCTTTTTCACCGCCTGATTCACATCAGTGAATCTCTCATGGTGGGCATTATCTGACACTCATCCTCCCCGGTGGGCGCAGGGTTCCTCTTTGTGGGGAGTAAGGATGGTTCACTATGTCCCTGCATCGACCACTGAGGCCTAAATAATATAACCATAAAGAAAAAGTACCCACTGCCCCTCATAAACTTCGCTTTTGAACCACTTCACAGAGCCCATCTTCTCCAAGTTGGACCTACCATCTGGTCAGAATAAGGGAGGGAGATGAGTGGAAAATGACTTTTAATACCTCTCTAGGCCACTTCGAATACCTGGTCATGCCAGTCGGCCTCACCAATGCCCCCACCATTTTCCAAGCCCTGATTAATGATGTCCTAAGAGACTTTATTAACTGTTTTGAGTTTGTTTATCTAGATGACATCCTAATCTTCTCCAGCAGTTTCCAGGAACACACCCATCACCCGACAGGTTCTACAGAGGCTTTGGGAGAACAAGTTATTCATTAAATCTGAGAAGTGTGAGTTTCATGTCCCCTCAGTCAGCTTCTTAGGGTAAATCATCGAGAGTGGGCGAGTGAGACCGGATCCTGAGAAGATACGGGGAGTGACGGAGTGGCCAAGACCCACGACATGCAAGTAGCTCCAGTGACCTCTGGGGTTTGCAAACTTCTATCGCTGGTTCATCAGGGATTATAGTCAGGTAGCAGTGCTCCTTACCCAACTCACCACACCTATGACCCCTTTTAATTGGGACCCCAAAGCGGACACTGCCTTCTCAGAGCTGAAGAGGCTTTTCACCTCCGCTCCCATCCTGGTCCAACCAGACCCCTCTAGTCAATTCATTGTGGAGGTCGATCCCTCCGACTCTGTGGTGGGAGCAGTCCTCTCCCAACGTTCAGGTCCTGATCAGAAACTTCATCCCTGTGCTGCCTTTTCTTGTCGGCTGTCACCCGCCAAACCGAACTACGACATAGGGATCATAGAACATAGTATAGTACAGCACAGTACAGGCCCTTCAGCCCACAATGTTGTGCCGACCCTTAAACCCCCCACCTTAAATTCCTCCATATACCTGTCTAGTAGACCGCCAGTAACTGGGAGTTACTGGCGGTCAAACTTGCTTTGGAGAAGTGGAGGCACTGCCTGAAGGGAGTGGAACATCTATTTATCATAGACCGATCACAAGAACCTTACGTATATCCAAACTGCCAAACGCCTGAATTCCCACCAGGCCCGTTGGGCATTATTTTTTGGTCGGTTCAGATTTACACTCACCTATCATCCGGGGTCCAGGAACAGAAAGCCGGATGCCCTCTCCCTTCAATACATTTCCGAGGAGGGCTTTCCTAACCCTGAGACCATTCTTCCACCATCCTGTGTAGTGGCTGCTCTCACCTGGGAGGTCGAGGCCATAGTCAAAAAGGCCCAACGGACTCAACTTGACCCAGGCAACAGATGCTCCAGTCGCCTCTTTATGCCCAACTCTGTTCAATCTCAGGTTCTCCAGTGGGGGCACACATCTCATTTCGCCTGCCATCCCAAGATGGATCAGACCCTGTCCCTCCTAAAGAGACATTTCTGCTGGCCCTCCATGAATGCTGACACCCATTCCTTTGTCTCTGCCTGTTCTGTTTGTGCCCGTGGAAATGCCTCCCACCGACTACCTGCTAAATTGTTTCATCCCCTACCTGTCCCTAGCTGCTCGGTCTCACATAGCACTGGATTTTGTTCCAGAACTACCCCCTTCACATGGGAACACTGCTGAACTCACTGTGGACCACTGCTCCAAAGCTGTGCACTTTGTAGCCCTTCCCAAACTACCTACAGCTCAGGAAACAGCCAACCTTCTCATCCATTATGTCTTCAGCCTTCAGAGGATTCCCTTGGACATTATGTACTGCTAATTCGTTTGATGACAGCACACCTGGTCTCTAGCAAGAACTGAAGTATAAGAACCCTGGCGTCACAACCACTGGTTGCCAGTTCGTTGGTCTTTTCCCATGTGATAACTTCATTTCCCGACCGATTAGAACCATTAGTTCTTTCAGCTCCAGTTTCAAGATATTCCATGAAAAACTCGTCTCCGTGCCAAGACTCCATATCAGAGCTCCGTGTTTGCTGTTCAATGTTCATGTCTGCATAAGCTTTCCATGCCTGTGCCCTGCACCTGAGTTCTCCTCAGTCGCTTCGTGCAACATCAACTTTGACCAGCTCTTCTTATGCCTCTGTCATTCTCTCTACTCCACTGTAATACTGATACATCTGATTTTAGCTTCAAACTGCAGGGTGAATTCTATCACATTATGATCACTGTCTCTGAAGCGTTTCATGATCCACCAAGGGTTTCTTGTGTGTAGGTGCCTAGGTGTGAGCTGTCCCCTTTACCGTCATCACTGTTGTGCTTATTGATGCAAAATAACACATTTTGCTGTGATTCAGTGTACATGTGTAAATAAAGTTAATATTTTTCCCAGTATGTACAGTACTTGATGAGATAGGGTGGAGTGAATTAGCAGGACAAAGGACTTGTAAACTAATCAAACATGGATCTCCAATTATTCAAACACACACAGAGCCAACAAGTATCTGAATTATCAAAGAATAGCAAGGCTGCAGAAATGTCTGGATAAAGATTAATTCAAATATGGTGATTAATTTTGCCCATAAACACTGGCAAACAGGAAACAGAACACAAGGAAGTACTTGGTGATTTCACCTAGGCACCTCTAGGATTTATCACCCTGTCTCATTGTAGCATAGTTTACATTTAAACTTACGTTTGTGATTAAAAGGATATTAATGACCAACTGTAGCAGCTGCAGATGATAACAATGGGTGTATTTTTGACATGATTACAACACTGACACTTTCCTTTCTCACAATTTGAAAATCCTACAAGCAAGCATTTGTTCTTTCCAGAGAATGTCTAATGCCCTTCTCATTATGCCCATCAGGCAGGAACAGTTACAAGCCTACAGCCGTCAGGCTCCCGAACCCATGCGGGTAACTGCACTCACCACTACTCAACTGATCGTTTCACTTTCAAGGACTTTTTACAACTTACGTTCTCAGCACTAAATTTTATTGATACAGTTCTATTCCACATTAGTCGTTTGCCAGTCTGTTTATGGACACTTTTACATAGGTTCTATTGTAGTTCTTTTTTTCATGTAAATGCCTACAAGAAAATGAATCTCAAGGTAGTGTATGGTGACCTAGATGTACTTTGATAATAATTTTACTTAGAGTTTAAATCCCATCTGCATCAAGAGAGCTCCACATGGTATGACATGGAACAGATTCTACCATACAAATTGTTTTTTTAAGTGGAGATCAACGTTCACCAGGCCGTGTGGTAACAGTATCTGATTCAATGGAAAAGTAATCTACACTCAGTTCATGAGCAACAGACTCATGCAGTCTGTGATGAGGGCCATTGTGCTGGTGAAAACAAAGTTCAAAGTACATTTATTATCAAAGTACTCACACTGTACAGATGCTTGAGATTCGTCTTCTTGCTGGCCACCACGAATCAAAGAAACACAAAAGAATCCATCTGCAAATCCCACACAACAAGAACTGTCAAACAATGAAAGAGTAAAGTGAGGCCACAGCCACAGAGCCAGTTCCGTGTTGCAGGCCGCAGACACAGAGCCAGTTCCGTGTTGCAGGCTGCAGCCACAGAGCCAGTTCCGTGTCGCAGGCTGCAGCCACAGAGCCAGTTTCGTGTTGCAGCCCAGTGGCTGCAGGCCACAGCCACAGAGCCAGTTCCATGTTGCAGCGCAGTGGCTGCAGCCACAGCCAAAGAGCCAGTTCCGTGTTGCAGGCCACAGCCTCAGAGCCAGTTCCGTGTTGCAGGCCACAGCCACAGAGCCAGTTCCGTGTTGCAGGCCACAGCCACAGAGCCAGTTCCGTGTTGCAGCGCAGTGGCAGCAGGCCACAGCCACAGAGCCAGTTCCATGTTGCAGGCCACAGCCACAGAGCCAGTTCCATGTTGCAGGCCACAGCCACAGAGCCAGTTCCATGTTGCAGGCCCCAGCCACAGAGCCAGTTCCGTGTTGCAGGCCGCTGCCACAGAGCCAGTTCAGCACAGCAGGTGGTCCAGGAGTCAGAAGGCTCTAACTCACGGTGGAGCCAGTTCAACACTCAGGTGAGTGCTGATAACTGCAGGCCACAGCTGCAGAGTTAGTTCAGCACCAAGGTGAGTAAAGTCTAACGGGGTAGTGAGTTAAGTGCATTAAGCAGTCCAAAACCAGTTACACAACAATAGAAGAAATAGAATTGTATTAAATGTAACAGTAAACAATCTGATGGAGAAAACCAGCAGGTCAATAAGCATCTATTAGGGAAGAAATTGTTGCCAATTTGGGTTGAAACGCGGCCTCAGGAATTCCTGCTGCAGGGAGTTCAGATACAGTTTGACACACTAAGTGCCTCCAGCAGATAGTTTGTTGCTCCAGATTGCATCATCAGCAGTCTCTCATGTCTCCTGTATTAACTACACTTCTGTAAGTTGTAGGTGCTGATACATGTTTTCACAGGATAGTTGACAAAGTATTATTGATCACTAGGATTGAACTGGCACTTGCTCTTAGCTCATTACTGTGCAGTACTTTGATTTAGCAAGAAGTCTTGCACGTTCCCAATCTCTCACCCTTTACATCTGATGTGGTATATTAAAGCAGCTATAGAAATTTTCAGAAGAAATGGAGGCTATTTGGCTCATCATGTTTGTGACTACCAAAAATAGGTTTTACATTAATCCCTCTTTCCTGCTGTTGGTCACAGACCTGCATCAGCTGCTCACCCAAGCGCTTTTAACACAGTGAGGCCTTCTGCCAACTCTTGCCTTTCGGACAACAAATTCTAAAATCACTTATTATATTAAGTAATCTTTTCTCAGCTACACTCCAATTATTCTATCAAAAAACTTAAAGCTTTGCAGTTCATTGCCAGACACCATAAATGGAAGTAGGTCTCCCTTACCCTGTCAGGCCCTCTTGTAGTTATATACCTTTCCTCAGACCATTTAATCCAAAGAAAGCAACCCAGCCAAGGCATTCTCTCTTCATAACTATATTTTTTTCAGTACTGGTAACTTCTTTGTAAATATCTGCATCCCCCTATCTCATCCATCCTGTACGACAGTTGAATAGAGAATGAAATAGTTAATGTATGAGGAACTTCCGATGCTCTGAGTTTGTACACACTGAACTTAAATGAATGAAGGAGACATCGCACTGAAACCTATCGAATATTGAAATAAACAGAACACATAGTGGAGGGCTGGAGAAGGAGATGCAAAAGTGTCTTTGTGTTTGTGTCTGTATATTTGTCAGTGCTCTTCTATGAGTGTGTGTGTGGGTTTCTCTGTCTCTGTGTTCTGCATGTGGTCTATCTGTGTGCTTCTGTCACTGCGTGTCGTTCTGTTTGTGTTATGTGTTTAAATGTGTTCCTTGTCAGTGTCTGTCTCTGTGTGCCCGCGTCTGTCTGTAGCTGCTAATGCACGAGTCTGTATATACATGGGTGTGTGTGGGTGTTTGTATTTCTGTGTCTATGTAAATGTGTGTCAGTGTGTACATGTGTCTGTGTGCACTCAAGTGTACGTATGTGTACCTCAATCTGTGTGTGTCATGTTTTTGTGTGCGTAGACAAGCAAAATGTGATTCTGTGTGTGTGTGTGTGTGTAAATGTATGCCGATCTGCATATTTATGTCTATGTGTGTGTACCCGCGCACGTGTGTTTGTATTTGCGTGTTGAATGCGTGAGTGCGAGCACGTATTTGTATCGGTGTCTCTATATGCGAGTGCTCGAGTGTGTATTTGTGTTTATCTCTGCGTGAGCATGTGTGTTTGTGCCTGCGTCTATACCTTATTGTGCGCGTGCGTGTCAATGTGCGTGTCTCTGCATCTGTAAAAATGTGCCCGCATGCGTACGTGGTATGTGAGTGTGTATCTGTGAGGTCTGTATGTCTGTGTTTGCATCTGCATATGCGTATGTTTATGGGTGCCTGTCAATGTCTGTCAGTGTTTCAGTGTACATATATGTTGAATGTGTCTCCTGTGGGTCTGTGCGTGTGTGTATATATATGTGTGCTCGCGTGTGTTTGTGTGTCTGTGTGTTACTATATATGTGTGAGCACGCCTATGTCCGTGTCTATGTGAGTCTGCGAGTTTGTGTCATTATAGAATTTGAAAAGAAGTTATTCTGAAAGTGCCTATCTGTCTGTATATACTACCTTGAATTTCGTTTTCATCCGGGCATCCAGTAGAACCGGAAAATCCAACAGAATGGACGAAAAGCTACAGACAGACTGCAAACAAATCATACCGAGAACATGAGTTTTAGAGTAATTGAAACTGACTTCATAAGTTATGGAATCCGGTCAGTGCTGATGTGAGTGAAGTTATCCATATTGATTCACGTGAAGGGTAATTGCTGTTCCTGAACTGGTGATTGGCCGCAAAGCTGCTGTACCTCTATCGGTAAGCCTAGGTAGTATTAAGTTAAGGGCATGATCGGTTCAGCTTTGTGGTCCGAAGGGCCTGTATTATGCGATAGATTTTCTATGTTTCTATGTTTCTACATCGGCGAGAAGACGTTGATGATAGGGGTGGGAATAACCTGATATTCACAAACTCCTTGCATGTTGAAATCTCCCATTGCAATTGTGTCATCACTCGTACTACATGCCTTTTCCAGCCCCTTTACACTCTCAACCTCACATCCTGGCAGCTATTTAGGGGTCTATTTATGATTTCCATAATATTGAAACGCTTGCAATTTTTTCACCCTAATGTCAAAGATTCTGCATTCGCTGTCCCGATGTCACCTCTTTCTAAAAATGTAATTCCAACTCTCATCAACAGAGCCACACTACCGCCTATGACTCCCTGCCTGTCCCTTCGATGCGAAGTATATCCTTTCTTGTTAATTTCCTAACTATGGTCTTCATTCAGCCACGACTCAGTGATGTCCACAATGTCATACCCACCAATGTATAATTCCCACACGAGTTTGTCTACGTTATTCCGAATGCCATGTACATTTAAATAGGTCACGTTCAGTCCTGAATTCTTCACTATTTTGAATTTCTCGCTCCATGCACAATTCGCTACCTGGTGGCCATTGCATTGATCGGCCGATCGACTTCCTACTGTCTTCGAGGTCATTTTGTTTCTAATGAAAAAAATATTACCTTATGACCAGTTATCTGAGCATTACCCTGTGTGCACTGTTGTCGAGGTGCTGAGCTTCACAGCCTCAAACTGTTCTGGCTAGTTCACCGTCACTTTCACCTTTGATCGGTTTGTCGTCATTTGGTGACAGGCCAGAAGCTGAAAACAAGCTATTGCACTGGGAAAATGCGGCTGTAGTTTTAACAATAACCTGCTTACTGTTCACTCTGAAAAATATTCTCCGCTACTTCCTCTGGGAACCCAAAGTGATCATCGACAATGTACCGTGGTTCTGTAAACTCGTGAACAATCTTACCACTGACTGCGGGTGGGTGGGACCTGCTTGGCTAGAGACTGTTTTCACTCTATTCCTTTCGCTGGGATCCTGCTACTGAACACTCTGACAGTCAGGCACATTTTAGGTCCGTAAGGGGCTAACGGGTCAGAGGAAGGAGGAGAACCGCAGTGACACGGAGATGGCGAGCAGAAGGAGATCTGTGGTTTTACTCTTCACCCTCTCCTGCAACTGCATCTTCCCGTGGATGACAAGTGTTGTAAATGTCATATATTATCAAGTCTCAGAAAAAGGATTCGAGTTCTATGATTCGGAATGGAACCTTCACAAGGTCGAGTTCTTCCTGAGAAATGTCAGATGCTAGACGGACACATTTACTTACGTAGGGATTTAATAAGTATTCAGGGAGCAGGTGATCAGCATGGTGAAATGTCGGGTTACCTCGGTGCTTCAGTTCATTACTAAAGCCGCGTTCGGAGCACAAGCCAGAGGCGGTCGCAGAGTTTCCACTCCGGGCTGAAGCTCGGCACATTCACTGCTTTGTCTCCCAGGTGTTATTGCGGGCCGATTGTCATGTCCCGGATATTAGGGTTGAATGTCTTAAGACTTCCATAACATAATGAAGTTACCACAAGAAAACTATCAACCCTCAAAGATCCTAATGAAGGCTTAATTTGATTTATTTCAACCTTATATGCTTCACACTGCAATAGTATGAGTTTAACTGCTTTATAATGACAATACATACACAAACAAGAGTGGTATTTTCTAATAAGGCATAAGCAATAACTAAGTAAAGTGTGTATGTGCCCAATGTAAATGTCTTACACCTTATGTCCATTATACCGCAAGTCTCACCATAAGCTTCTCATACCTTGGCTTCGAATGTGTTCGGTGGAAGGTCTATTTCCACAATTGCACTTTTAGCACATTTAGAGCCTGTTACAAAAATAGCCACACCAGCATTCCCAGTTTAATCGTCTTTTGATCCATCTGTACAAATGTTTAATATCTCTTAATATCCCTTGCCTTATTATACCGATAAATCAACAGACTCTATAACGTAGCAAAATTCTTTGAATTTATTAAATCGTGCAAACTACACCATAAACTAACGCTAAGGGAAAAAAGCACAATGTAGGGTTAACGAGAAAGTTGCAGTGGGATAAATTGCATAATCCAACACGTTTCCATCAATCCGCCTGCAGTCCTTAAACAAGATGATAATGTATTTGCCGGCTTAAGTTATTCAGGTATGTTAATAGCAAATCTAACCTTCGCAATTGTAGGGAATCTTGTCCCATTTCAAACAGTAAAGCCGAAACAGAGACGACCTTATTGCACCACACAACGGTATCAAAAACTATGATTGTATTGCATCCAAAGATCTTAAAGTCGTAAACAAGCTGATCCATATGCCACACAACCATAATAAATGAAACAATATATATCGCATCCCAAGAATAGTCACATTGAAGCCTGTGAAGAATTAATGTTGCTCACATTTATTTAATATTTTACTGATTCAGTGCTTCCATGTCAACTTATTATCCATCTATATGGCAAGAAATCTTGCCACAGAGGCGTCTTCAAGAGTTTGACTATATCATTTCAAATCAACTGCAGGTCTGTTCATCCGATTTGAAAAACACAAAAGATGTGCATTAGCTACTGAAAGCATAAATCCTCATCGACTTGTCTAATTAGTAATACAGTATTATTAATACAGTAAAATTTTATTTTACCGTTAATCCATAAACAGCATCATTTGCACATAGTACTTTACCCACCCCAGTACCTATCTCTGATAAAATATCATTATCATAATATTAAATAGTAAAGGTCTTCAATACTGCTTTATAGGGTCCTATTCTCAATCTGAGACAAACACGAATATAACTTTCCCACCCTTTCCCATCGACTGTCCAAAGAAATAACTCAGAAAAAATATACAATCTCCCCTTTACTCCTAGTTTCCATAATTTAATCAAAAGTCTTTCCTTCCATAAAATTTCATATGCCTTTTCAATATCAAGAAATACTGATATTACAACATTCTATTTAACAGTACTTTCCTGATATTATATTGCAAACATAAAACTGAATCCAATGTTTTCTACACTTCTGAATTCCACGCTGATAAAATGCAGTGTCACCTTTTTCTTCCAATATATATTTCAAATACTCTATTACCATAAGTTCTATAAATTTACATAAATGATACATTGAAGATGTAGGCCCATAACCAGAAGAATCAGAAATGGAGCTCCCAGGTTTTAAAATAGGCACCTCAACTGCCATATTCCATGAGAAAGGAAGATGGCCTAATCTCCAAATACGTTTAAATTTTTTTTAATATTATCACAAGAGAGTTGTCAGGAATCTGTCTAATTATACAATAATATACATCATCCTTTCCTACAGAAGACAGACCTGCATTAAGAATAACTTCCTTAAATTCTCACAGGGAAAAATTTACATCAGTATTACCATTGCTGCAGCTGACTTCTAACACAATTAGAAAGTCCACATCTGCCGACCCCTCAAAATCCATCCACACCCTCAAATCCATGTGCACCCTCAAATCTATGTGCATCCTACTCATCCACGTGTACCCCAAATCTGCATACACTTCAACCCGAGTGCACCATCAAATCGGTAAGCACCACTATATCAACCTTCACCACCAAATCGGAGCGCAGCCCGCAAATCCAATGCTACTCCTTAATCCGCGTGCACCCCCAAATTTGCGTACAAACGCATCTTTTGTAACAGAACAATTAGTGCATTGATAACCGTCAACCCATCAATGTGCAGGGACCCAACGGAAACCGATACGCTAATCCAATACATTGTATATGAAATTATGTGGCTGAACTTCCCACAGTAAACTTACTGACTGCTCGAATGAGCTTCTTAAAAACTCATCAGAACTGAAAAGGATTCTGATCAAATTACAATTTGCAAGGACAAGTTTCACCCACACTCTGTAGGACTAAAATGTCCGCAACTAATTCTGTTGTAAATACTGTGAAACGGTTGAGAGGCCATTACTTTATCGTTCTTTGTAATTCAGGCACGAAAACTGCCACACCGACGTTTAACCATATAACCATATAACAATCACAGCACGGAAACAGGCCATCTTGGCCCTCCTAGTCCGTGCCGAACCCTTAATCTCACCTAGTCCCACCTACCCGCACTCAGCCCATAACCCTCCACTCCTTTCCTGTCCATATACCTATCCAATTTTACCTTAAATGACACAACTGAACTGGCCTCTACTACTTCTACAGGAAGCTCATTCCACACAGCTATCACTCTTTGAGTAAAGAAATACCCCCTCGTGTTTCCCTTAAACTACTGCCCCCTAACTCTCAAATCATGTCCTCTAGTTTGAATCTCCCCCACTCTCAATGGAAACAGCTTGTTCACGTCAACTCTATCTATCCCTCTCAAAATTTTAAATACCTCGATCAAATCCCCACTCAACCTTCTACGCTCCAATGAATAGAGACCTAACTTGTTCAACCTTTCTCTGTAACTTAATTGCTGAAACCCAGGTAACATCCTAGTAAATCGACACTGCACTCTCTCTAATTTATTGATATCTTTCCTATAATTCGGTGACCTGAACTGCACACAATATTCCAAATTTGGCCTTACCAATGCCTTGTACAACTTTAGCATTACATCCCAACTTCTGTACTCAATGCTTTGATTTATAAAGGCCAGCGTTCCAAAAGCCCTCTTCACCCACCCTATCTACATGAGACTCCACTTTCAGAGAGTTATTCCCTAGATTCCCTAGAGTTATTCCTAGATCTCTCTGTTCCTCAGCATTCCTCAATGCCCTGCCATTTACTCTGTAAGTTCTATTTGGATTATTCCTGCCAAAATGTAGAACCTCACACTTCTCAGCATTAAACTCCATCTGCCAACGTTCAGCCCATTCTTCTAACCAGCATAAATCTCCCTGCA
This sequence comes from Hypanus sabinus, assembly GCF_030144855.1. Classification (NCBI taxonomy): domain Eukaryota; kingdom Metazoa; phylum Chordata; class Chondrichthyes; order Myliobatiformes; family Dasyatidae; genus Hypanus; species Hypanus sabinus. The sequence continues at coordinate 18,374,144 of NC_082719.1, forward strand.
AGCTTTGAAAATCCACCTCATTATCCACAACACCTCCTACATTAGTATCATCGGCATACTTACTAATCCAATTTACCACCCCATCATCCAGATCATTTATGTATATTACAAACAACATTGGGCCCAAAACAGATCCCTGAGGCACCCCGCTAGTCACCGGCCTCCGACCCGATAAACAATTATCCACCACTAATCTCTGGCATCTCCCATCTAGCCGCTGTTGAATCCATTTTATTACTCCAGCATTAATACCTAACGACTGAACCTTCTTAACTAACCTTCCATGTGGAACTTTGTCAAAGGCTTTGCTGAAGTCCATATAGACTACATCCACTGCCTTACCCTCGTCAACATTCCTCGTAACTTCTTCAAAAAATTCAATAAGGTTTGTCAAACATGACCTTCCATGCACAAATCCATGCTGGCTACTTCTAATCAGATCCCGTCTATCCAGATAATTATAAATACTATCTCTAAGAATACTTTCCATTAATTTACCCACCACTGATGTCAAACTGATAGGTCTATAATTGCTAGGCTTCCTCCTAGAACCCTTTTTAAACAATGGAACCACATGAGCAATACGCCAATCCTCTGGCACAATCCCCGTTTCTAATGACATATTAAAGATCTCCGTCAGAGCTCCTGCTATTTCTACACAAACTTCCCTCAAGGTCCTGGGGAATATCCTGTCAGGACCCGGAGATTTATCCACTTTTAAATTTCTTAAAAGCGCCAGTACCTCCACCTCTTTAATTGTCATAGGTTCCATAACTTCCTTACTTGTTTCCCACACCTTACACAATTCAATATCCTTCTCCTTAGTGAATATCGAAGAGAAGAAATCATTCAAAATCTCTCCCATCTCCTTCGGTTCCACACATAGCTGACCACTCTGATTCTCTAAGGGGCCAATTTTATCCCTCACTATCCTCTTGCTTTTAATATAACTGGAGAAACCTTTCGGATTTACTTTCACCTTATTTGCCAAACCAACCTCGTATCTTCTTTTAGCTTTTCTAATCTCTTTCTTAAGATTCCTTTTACATTCTTTATATTCCTCGAGCAATTCCTTTACTCCATGCTGCCTATATCTATTGTAGACATCCCGCTTTTTTTGAACCAAATTTCTAATATCCCTTGAAAACCATGGTGCTCTCAAACCTTTAACCTTTCTTTTCCCCCTAACAGGAACATAAAGATTCTGTACCCTCATAATTTCACCCTTAAATGACCTCCATTTCTCTATTACATCCTTCCCATAAAACAACTTGACCCAATCCACTCTCTCTAAATCCCTTCGCATCCCCTCAAAGTTAGCCTTTCTCCAATCAAAAATCTCAACTCTAGGTCCTGTCCTGTCCTTCTCCATAATTATATTGAAGCTAATGCTATTGTGATCACTGGACCCGAAGTGCTCCCCAACAAATACATCTGTCAGCTGACCTATCGCATTCCCTAACAGGAGATCCAACACTGCCCCATCTCTAGTCGGTACTTCTATGTATTGTTGCAAAAAACTATCCTGCACACATTTCACAAACTCTAAACCATCCAACCCTTTTACAGAATGAGCTTCCCAGTCTACGTGTGGAAAATTAAAATCTCTCACAATCACAACCTTGTGTTTACTACAAATATCTGCTGTCTCCTTACACATTTGCTCTTCCAACTCACGCGCCCCATGAGGTGGCCTATAATACACTCCTATCAGTGTTACTGCACCTTTCCCATTCTTCAATTCCACCCAAATGGCCTCCCTAGAGGAGCTCTCTAATCTATCCTTCCAAAGCACCGCCATAAGATTTTCTCGGACAAGCAATGCAACACCTCCTCCTCTGGCCCCTCCTACTCTATCACACCTGAAGCAACTAAATCCAGGAATATTTAGTTGCCAATCACACCCTTCCTGCAACCATGTTTCACTAATAGCTACAACATCATAATTCCAGGTATCAATCCACGCTTTAAGCTCATCCACCTTTCTTACAATGCTCCTAGCATTAAAATAGATACATTTAAGATTCTCTCCATCTCCTCCTCTCTTTCCATCCATAACAATGCATTCAAATTTATTATCCTTTTCTTTCTTCTCCCCTACATCTTCGGGCTGAGCGCATCCCTTCTCCATCACCTGCCTTTCCTCCCTCACACACTGTCTATTTACTTGCTGCACTGGTGAACTAACCTCCTCTCCCATAGCCTCCTCAAATAGTCTCCCGCCCCCCCATCTTACTAGTTTAAAGTCCGCCCTGTAGCCCTAGCAAACCTCTCCGCTAGGATATTGGTCCCCCCACGATTCAAGTGTAACCCGTCCTTCTTGAACAGGTCACTCCTGCCCCAGAAGAGGTCCCAATGATCCAGAAACTTGAATCCCTGCGCCCTGCTCCAATCCCACAGCCACGCATTCATCCTCCACCTAATTCTATTCCTACTCTCACTGTCGCGTGGCACAGGCAGTAATCCCGAGATTACTACCTTTGCGGTCCTTCTTCTTAACTGCCTACCTAACTCCTTACACTCTCGTTTCAGGACCTCTTCCCCTTTCCTTCCTATGTCATTGGTACCTACATGTAACAGGACCTCTGGCTCTTCACCCTCCCACTTCAGGATATCTTGGACGCGATCAGAAACGTCCTGAACCCTGGCACCAGGGAGGAAATTACCATCCGGGACTCCCGGTCACCTCCACAGAAATGCCTGTCTGAGCCCCTGACTATTGAGTCCCCTATTACTATGGACCTCTTTCTTCTAACCCTACCCTTCTGAGCTACAGGGCCGTCCTCAGTGCAGGAGGCTCGGCCACTGTCACTCCCACCAGGTAGGCTGTCCCCCCCAACAGTACTCAAACATGAGTACTTATTGTCAAGGGGTACAGCCACTGGGGTACTCTCTAGTACCTGCCTTTTCCCCTTCCTGACTGTAACCCACCTATCTGCCTCCCGTGGTCCCGGAGTGACCACCTGCCTGTAACTCCTCTCTATCACCTCCTCACTCTCCCTGACCAGGCGAAGGTCATCGAGCTGCAGCTCCAGTTCCCTAACTCGGTCCCTCAGGAGCTGCAGTTCGGCGCACCTGGCGCAGATGTGGACGTCCGGGAGGCTTGGAGACTCCAGGATCTCCCACATCCGACACCAAGAACAACGAGCTGCCCTCACACTCATACCTCGCAAATAACTGAAAATACAAGAACTAAAAGATAAGCCTACTGTGCCCTCTTCCGCCTAAGCCCTCTGAGCCCAAGCCCTACACTCTGCGCCCGGCTCACTCCGCTGTCCACAAACGAAGCTGCCCGCTTCTTAAGGCGGCGTTCTTTATATATCTTCCCTCCTTCCCGGGCCTCCTTGTTTGTAATACAATTATCTTTGTTTCCATCCGTGAAAATGGCTGACATTTCATGATAATTTTCTTCAACATACTGATGAACCCACAGACTCTCAGGCCATTACAGAATTGTTTTGGGCAAGAGACCCAACCAGTTTCCTTACAGCTATGCTTTACTTAGAGTCATAGAGCACTCCAAGAGCATTTTGCCCCTTTAGTCCGTAACGAATTGTTATTCAGCAGAGTCCCATAACCACACCTGAATCATAGCCCTCAAACTACCTCCCAACCATATACTCATCCAAACCTCTCTTCAATGGAATCCAACCCACATCGGACACCACCGCTTACAGCTCTTCCCACACTAACACCACCCTCTGAGTGAAGAAATTCCCACTCAGGTCCACATTAAATATTTCACCTTTCACCCTTAATTCATGGCCTCTACTTCCAGTCTCACACAACTTCAGTGGAAAAAAGCCTTTCAGTATTTACCCTATCTATATCACCGATAAATGTGCATCTCTGTCCGAAATTTTCCATCATGTTCCTCAGCTCCAGGGAATGAAGTCCTAACCTGTTCAACCTTACCCTACAACTCAGTTGCTCAATTCTTTCTGCACTCTTTCAAATGAAATTAATATTTTCTTTTTTGGCAGGTAACAAAAATTGCACAAATGAGGCCTCGCCAACTTTTTATACATGTTCAACATCCCATACTATCTTCTGTATTCAGTATTTTGACTCATGAAGGCAAATGTGCCAAAAGCTCTCTATACGACCCTATCTACCCGTGATACCACTTATGATTTTGTATTCCCAGATCTATCTCTTCTATCGCATTGGCCATTACTCAACTGATCACCGTGTAGATCCTACCCTGGTTTGTCCACCCAAACTGTTACATCTCATAAGTGTCTACATTCAATTACATCTGCAATGTTTCAGTCCATATTTCCATCTGGTCCACATTCCCTGTCAAAATTTGATAGCCTTACTGTCTGTCTACTACACACTGCAATCTGGATGTCATCCACAAATTTGCTGATACAGCTTATCACATTAATATTCAGATTGTTGATATGGATGAAAACACCAATAGTCCCAGCACCGATCTCTGCGTCACTCCACTATCCACAGGCTTCTAGTCAAAGAGGCAACCATCTATTTCCACTCTCTGGCTCTTCTAATTTACCACCTAATCCTGAATGCCAGGCAACTAAACCTTCAGAAACTAACTCCCATGCGTGATCTTGGCAATGGCCTTGCTAAAGTACCTGCAGAATACATCCACTCCCTACCTTCTATCCCGGTGCGATCCTCTAAAAACTCTGTAAGTTTGATTAGACACGACGTACCACACACAAACCCATATTGACAAACCCTAATCGGTCCGTGGCTGTCTCAATACGCATACATCAGCTCCTTAGAATATCTTCCAATAGCTTTACAACAATATTGGTTGTGATTTTCGCTCAGGACTAACAACCCATACTGGACAAACAGAACTTTCGCAGAAATAGCAACAAAGAACATTCCAATATCCATGTGCTCTGGTATTCCGTTGTCTACACCAGGGACTTGCATGTATTGCCAGTGAAACTGAATGGAAGCTACTGACATGAAGATGGAAGTTGTGACCACCGCCAGTACCCACACTAAAACAGGTTTCAGCCAAGAATCGAGAAAGTTGGAGGACCTTCATTACTGACCTAAACTTCTTATCCTCCGACACACTCAAACAGGCCAACACCTATATATCCATGTGCACCTCATACCTACCCAGACCTCGATTATACTAGATCTGCAAGAGCACGCACACCCTTATCCAGTGATACCACCAAATCTACATCAGGTTATTCCAGAGTAAGAATCAGTACAAAGTGATCTCAAAATGGAGGTCCGCAAGTACAGTCTTTCAAAATAGCCCCCTCCGTCTTCAAGCACAAGGCAGGATCAAAGTTCAAAGTTTCAAGTATATCTGTTATCAATTTATGTATAAATAAACTTCCATCAAATCTCGCCTCAGTTTCCAACGCTCCAGAAGAAACAACACAAGTTTATCCTGACTTCTGTGATAGCACATATCCTCTGAAGCAGGCAGCATCCTGGGAAAAACTGTTCTGCACCCTCACCAAAACCTTAGCATTCTTCCTATAGTGGGGTGAGCAGAACTGTATGCAATACTCCAGATGTGGCATAACTAGAGTTTTGGACAGGTTCAGCATAATCTCCTGACTTTTGAACTCCATTTCTCATCTAACAAAAACAAGAATTCCATAAGCCTTCTAAACCACCTCATTGATCTGGATAACCTCTTTCAAGGAGATCTTATTTTGGATACCAAGATCTCTCTGCATAGCAACACTGTTAATTATCTTGCCTTTAACAATGTAATATCTTGTTCCATTTATTGTAGTTAACCTCCATCTCTCAGCCCTTATTGGCAACTGGTCTAAATTGTGCTGTATTCTTTGCCAGTATTCTACACTATTCAAAGCTCAACAAACCCTGGTATCATCAACAAATTTACCAACCCATCTATTTGCATCTTCATCCAGGGCATTCATAAACATCACAAGCAGCAGAGCTCCCAGCACTGATCTCTGTGGAATACCACAAATTACAGATTTGCAACTCCAATAAGTCCTTTCAATCATGACTCTTTGTCCTTTGTGTGCAAGCCTGCAATTTCATTCAGAGAGTCATGGATGCCTGAAATGCGCTGTCTGGTGTGGTGTTGGACGCAATTACATAAACGGTTCTGAAGAGCTGCTTTGGATAGTCACATGGCTGTCAGAAATTTGGAGAGATATGAACATGCTGTCGCTAGAAGGGCTTTGTCATCAGGGGACAGGAGGCTGGAGCCAAATGCAGGATGCAGGCACTGAAGTACTAGTGGCAGGACGGGAACAACTAAACAATAGGCAAGATGTGGTGACCGTGGTGTGCATGTGAGACGTGACATTCAAGGTGATTCTGGGGTTCCAGGAGAGTCCTAGAGTTCAGGCAAGGCAGGATCTTGCAGTTCAGTCAAGGCAGGATCTTGCAGATCAGGCAGAGTCTAGAAGTTCACTGGGTGGGCCTCATAACTCCTAGGCAGGGCCCGGACCTCCCAGGCAGGAATACAGGGGTCTGAGCAGGTCGCAGGGCACCTGGGTAGGTTGTGGGGCACAACCCATCAGCAGCAAGTGATGGAAAGGGGCAGAGTCCCCTGCCAGGCAATGGCAGTCCGGCCAGGCTTGCCCGATGGAGGCAAGGGATAAGAAGGGAACTATGTCCAGGATGACTGCCAGACTTACTCAAACAACTCATCTTTACTGAGGGGAACTCCAAGTCAGGGCAACCGGAGGAACAGGTTCAGCAGGACAAGGACAAGGACAAGGACAAGGACAAGGACAAGGACAAGGACAAGGACAACGACACCACACCACCCCACCCCACCCCCCACCCCACCCCACCCCACCCCACCCCACCCCACCCCACCCCCAACTCCACTCAGTCCCAGAGCACCCTATATACACCACCAACCGATAGGCATCAGGTGCGCCTCCTTGAGACCCAACAAGCCACGATGATCCTCAGGTGTGACTAATGGGGCTCAAGAGTGATAGGAGGGATGGCTACCAGACCCAGAGTCTGTAGTCCGTGGACCGGATCAAGACCCGGAATGCGGGCTCCGGACCGGACCATAACAGGCTTAGTATTTGTTTTGCTTTTTGGCTAGCTCAGCATGATATTGTAGACTGAACGGCCTGATCCTGTGATGTACTCTTCTATGTTCCATGTTTTGAGTAAAGCATAGACCATTTGTCTGTTCCCATCTCCTCACCACGAGTAATAATTATGTTGTGCTTATGCGGGCAGAGGGAAAATCATCGCCCTTGTGTTTCTCGATTTAGTCTCTCGTGATTCAGAGTCACTCAGCCCTGCCATTTTGCTCTGGCCCAAGGTTAACCACTGCCTTATGGGGATCTTCCTCACCCTTACACAAGTTTCCAGGTTTATGCTAATAAATGTGCCGAGGGGATAGGATTTCTACGTGATTGAAGTAGGGGGTGATGCTGGATTGTAGGGAATAAATGTTGAGGTGTGGATTAGGGATTATGTGGGTGTGTAGGAGAGGAGTGAGTGTTAGCTCAGGGGTAGGATTGGGAGATGGAGATGCAGCCTCCACATGGGGAGAGTGCGGCGGGTGAATGAGACCTTGTGTAAAGTGAGCTTGTTAAATGAGGCAGTAGCCAGGGTTAGTTGGGGTGCAGTCCAGGTTAGTTCGGTTGTGGGCCCTTGGACATTAGGATTAGGATTAACGGTAAGGTTGGGGATGTACACTTGGGGGTGGGGGAGACAGGGTAGTGGAGTTTAGGGTTATGCAGAATGTGGGGCTTTGGCAGATAGGGTTGTGATACAACTTGAATCTAGATCACGCCTTTAATTAAGATAGCGCAACACCATTTAGGGGAATTAACCAGCTTTGCACTAGAACACGTCATCAGTGATGTAAACCGCGGTCTCTGGATGTTTCAGGTCTTTAATTACTAGACATCCTCACCATTGCGACCCAGCCAAGGTTGATCATGCCAGGCTGGTGATATTCCCATGGACTATGATATTGAAAGTCATATCACCTTGAGTTTAAGGCATTTCAAAGATCTTTATTCGATTTTATTTTAGCAATTTAGGTAGTAAAATTCTTTGAGGCCTAGTTATGAGGTTTCATTTTAGAGTAAGATGTAACCCCACTACATTAAATTTACAGTAATCTTTATTTTTCATTTGGGTGTGGTGGGTCTCCTGGTTTAAATCAACAGGGTTTACAGGAGATTCAGAGTCACTCCACCCTGTCACTGAGAGTTTAGCGGCGACTTGTTTTCTCTGGTTTGAGCTTAACTGACTGGTTCCCTCTTGACTTCTTGGTATCTCAGCTTTTTCATTTACCGAGGAACATAAGAGTGTGTCATGGTTAGGTTAGGCTATGATTAAGGGTGCAGTGGGAATATCATCCCTCGTGCTTCTTGGTCTCTTCACTCAGGATGCAAAAGCACACAACCCTGCCACGTTGCTCTGGCCCATGCATTGGAGTTAGTTCAGATTAGGATTAGAGACCATGAAACAATAAGATATAGGAACAGAAGTAGGCCATTTGACCTGTCGAGTCTACTCGGCCATTCAATCATGGACTGAATCAATTCTTCAAGTTATCCTTGCTCCCCTGCTTCTTCCCATACCCTTTGATACTCTGGCTAATCAGAAACCTATCTATCTCTGCCTTAAATGCATCTAATGACTTGCCGCTTGTGACAACAAATTCCACAGATTTACCACCCTCTGACTAAAGTAATTTCTGTGCATCCCTGGTCTAAATGGATGTCTTACAATCCTGAAGTCGTGCCCTCTTTTCCTGGACTCCCTTATCATGGGAAATAACTTAGCCATATCTAATCTGTCCAGGCCCTTTAAAATTTCTATGAGATCCCTCCTCATTCTCCTGAACTCTATCAAAAACAGGCCTAGAGCTGCTAGACGTTCCTCATACAGTAACCTGTTCATTCCTGGGAACCTTCTCGTAAATATTCTCTAAACTCAGTCCAATGTCAATATATCTTTTCCCATGTAAGGAGCCCAAAGCTGCACAAAATGAGGAATGCCTTGTAAAGCATGAACATCGCATCGCTGTTCTTATATTCCAATAAGAAACATCTGCACCAGGTGTATCAGGCTGCATTTCCTTAGAGACCACGTTAGGGAACTGGAGCTGCAGTTCAATGACCACCGTCTGGTCAGGGAGAGTGAGGAGGTGATTGAGAGAAGCTATAGGTAGGTAGCCACTCCAGGTCTACAGAAGTGGGTAACAGTCAGGAGAGGAAGGGCAAGAAGCAGATACTAGAGAGTACCCTGGTGGCTGTCCCCATTAACAATAAGTATTCCTGCTTGTGTACCGTTGGGGGGGATGGCCTATCTGGGGGAAGCAACAGAAGCAACCTCTGGCACAGAGTCCTGCTCTGTGGCTCAGATGGGTAGGGAAAGGAAGAGGATGGCAATAGTGATAGGGGATGCAATAGTTAGGAGGTCAGGTAGGTGATTCTGTGAAAGCAGGAAAAAAACACGGATGGTGGTTTTCACCTAGATGCCAGGGTCTGGGAGGTTCCTGTTCATGTCCATGATATCTTGAAATATGAAGGAGAACAGCCAAAGGTCGTGGTACATATTGGTACCAACAACATAGGTAGGAAAAGTGAGGAGGTCCTGAAAAAAGACTACAGGGAGTATGGAAAGAAGTTGAGAAACAGGCTGTCAAGCCTGAAGCAGCTGGATTACTGCCTGTGCCATGGGACAGTAAGTATAGGAATAGAATGAGGTGGAGGATAAATGTGTAGCTGAGGGATTGGAGCAGGGCACAGGGATTCAGATTTCTGGATCATTGGGATCTGCTCTGGGGCAGGTGTGACCTGTACAAAAAGGACGGGTTGCACTTGAATCTGAGGGGGACCAATATCCTTGCGGGAAGGTTTGCTAAGGCTATTGAGGAAAAATTAAACTAGAACTGCGGGGGGGTGGGTTGGAGGTGGTGGGAACTGAACTGAAGTGACGTAGGAAAAAGAGGTTGGCTAACAAATACAGAAAGCTTGGAGAGAGTGCGAAAAGGCGGATAGGCAGGTGATTGAGAAGGAACGCGCACAGTCCAATGGTTTGAGATGTGTCTACTTTAATGCAAGGAGTATCATGAAAAAGTGGATGAGCTTAGACCGTGGATCAGCACTTGGAGCTATGATGTTGTGGCCATTACAGAGACTTGTATGGAGCAGGGGCAGGACTGGCTACTTCGTGCCAGGCTTTACATGTTTCAGAAAGGATAGTGATGGAATCAGAAGAGGGTGGGGTCCTGGCACTGTTGATCAGAGATACTGTCATGACTGCAGTAAAGGAGGAAGTCATGGATAGTTTGTCTATGGAGTCTCTGTGGGTGGAACTTAGGAATAGGAAGGGGTCAATAACTCTACTGGGTATTTTGAAAAAGCACCCAATTGTAACAGGGACATCGATGAGCAGATAGGGAGACAGAAAGGTGTAATAAAGCAGGGTTGTTGCCGTGGGAGATTTTGATTTCCCAAATATTGATTGGCATATCCCTAGGGTGAGGGGTTTAGATGGGATGGAGTTTGTTAGGTGTATTCATGAACGTTTCTAGCCACAATATGTAGATAAGCCTACAAGAGGAGAGACAGTACTTGATCTGGTATTGGGAAATGAACCTGGTCAGGTGTCAGGTCTCTCAGCGGAAGAGTATTTTGGAGATAGTGATCACAATTCTATCTCCTTCACCATTGCATTGGAGAGATATAGGAACAGACAAGTTCAGAAAACGTTTAATTGGAGTAAGGGGAACTGTGAGGCTATCAGGCAGGAACTTGGAAGCATAAATTGGAAAGATGTTCTCAGGGGAACGTACTGAAGAAATGCAGCAAATGTTCAGGGGAAACGATGGCAGGGTACAAGATCCGTGGTGCACAAAAGCTGTTGTAACTCTCATCAAGAAGAAAAGAAGAGCTTACGAAAGGTTCCAGAAATTACGTAATGATAGGAATCTAGAAGATTATAAGGTTAGCAGGAAGGAACTTAAGAATGAAATTAGGAGAGCCAGAAGGGACAATGAGAAGGCTTTGGTGCAGAGGATTAAGGAACCCCAAGACATTCTACAAGTATGTGAAGAGCAAGAGGATAAGATGTGAGAGAATAGAGCCAATCAAGTGTGACAATTGAGAAGTGTGCATGGAAATGGAGGAAACAGCGGAGGTATATAATGAATACTTTGCTTCATTATTCACTAAGGAAAAGGATATTAGCGATTGTGGGGATGACTTGCAGTGGACTGAAATGCTTGAGAAAGAGGATAATAAGAAAGGGGATGTGCTGGAGCTTTCGGAAAACATCAAGTTGGATAAGTCACTGGGACCCGATGGGATGTAACTCAGGTTACTGTGGGAAGCGAAGGAGGAAATTGCTGAGCCTCTGGCAATGATCTTTGCATCATCACTGAGGACGGGAGAGGTTCCAGATGATTGAAGGGTTGCGGATGTTGTTCCCTTATTCAAGAAAGGGGGTAGGGATAGCCCAGGAAATTATAGGCCAGTGATTTTACTTCAGTGGTTGGTAAGTTGATGGAGAAGATCCTGAGTGGCAGGATTTATGAACATTTGGAGAGGCATAATATGATTAGGTATAGTCAGCATGGTTTTGTCAAAAGCAGGTCGTGCCTTATGAGCCTGTAAGTTTGCTGATGACACAAATGTTGGGGGTGTTGTGGATAGTGTGGAGGGCTGTCAGATGTTACAACGGTACATTGATAGGATGCAAAACAGGGCAGGGAAGTGGAAGAGGGTGTTCAACCAGATAAGTATCAGATGGCTCATTTTGATAGGTCAAATATAATGACAGAGTATAGCATTAAATGGTAAGTCTCTTGGCAGTGTGGAGGATCAGAGGGATCTTGGGGTCTGAGTCCATAGGACACTCAAAGCTGCTACGTAGGTCGACTCTGTGGTTAAGAAGGCATACGATGCATTGCCTTCATCAATAGTGGGATTAAGTTTAGGTGCCGAGAAGTAATGTTGCAGCTATATCAGACGCTGGTCAGACCCCACTTGGAGTACTGTGCTCAGTTCTGGTTGCCTCAATACAGGAAGGAAGTGGAAACCATATAAAGAGTGCAGAGGAGACTTGCAAAGATGTTGCCTGGATTGGGGAGTATGCCTTAAGAGAATAGGTTGAGTGAATTAGACCGTTTCTCCTTGGAGCTACAGAGAATGAGAGGTGTACAAGATCATGAGACGCATTGATCGTGTGAATAGTCAGAGGCTTTTCGCCCAGTCTAAAATGGGCAGAACGAAAGGGCATGGTTTTAAGGTGCTTGGAAGTAGATACAAAGGAGACGTCAAGGGTATTTTTTTATGCAGAGTGGTGAGTGTGTGGAATGAGCTGTCGGCAGCGGTGGTGGAGGTGGAAATGATAGGGTCTTTTAAGAGACTCCTGGATGGCTAAATGGAGCTTAGAAAAATAGAGGGCTATTGGTAAAGCTTAGGTATTTCTAAAGTAGGGACACGTTTGGCACAGCTCTGTAGGCCAAAGTGCCTGCATTGTGCTGTAGGTTTTCTATGTTTCTATTAGCTGTATTTTTTCATTGAAAGAGCATATAAGGTTTATGGAAGGAAGGACTTTTGATTAAATTATGGAAATGAGGATTCAGGGGGAGATTGCATATTTTTTCTGAGTTTTATTTCTATGAGATTGAGATTGGGAAACCGGGGACGTCATGTGATGACGTAGGATATAGACGTGGAAATCCAGCTCTCCCGTAAAAAAACTAATAAATTAATGTTTAAGTGAAGAAAAGTTAGTAAATACTTTCTAAAAATTACTTATAAACTACTCAGGATTTTCCTTAGATATGCCTCCTTTTTAAAATTTTTTTTATTAGTTTTTCAAAACATTTTACAAATTAAAAACTCCAAATCCCAATGAGGAACATTAAAACAGTGCAAAATTAAGCATACAATAACAATATGCTAAAAAATGAAGAGAATTTAACAAAAAAAGCACCTAAATTATAGACAAGTAAGCTTAGTGTCCTCCCCAAGCCCCACAACACAAGAAAAAACAACAGCAACTCCAGCCCAGCCACAACACAATATAAAGTGTATAAGTCAGGACAGCCAAACTCCCAGACTGTGAATACACTCAGCAACAGAGGATAATAATGCCTTCTACCAGAAAAAAAAGGAGCTGAAAGCAAGGGACCGAAAAGAAAAAAAAAAACCCTAGTCAAGAGGAAGGTTATCAAAGTACTCGATAAAAGGTCCCCAGACCTTATGGAACTTTAGATCCGAATTGAGAACTGAATAATGAATTTTTTCGAGGTCCAAGCGGGCCATGATGTCGTTAAGCCATTGAGCATGAGTGGGCAGGGCAACATCTCTCCATCTGAGGAGGATCAAGCGTCTAGCCAGGTGAGAGGCAAAGGATAATATTCGGCATTTGGTCGGACCCAGACATAAATCTGTCTCGCCCCAAAACCGAACAGAGCAATTAAGGGGTTTTGTTCTAGGTGCTGATTCAGAATACACGATAACGTAGTGAAGACATCTTTCCAGAATTTCTCCAAGCTAGGACAGAACCAGTACATATGGATGAGAGAGGCCACGCCCCTCTTGCATTTATCACAGAGCAGACTAACGCTAGGGTAGAATCGAGATAGTTTAGATTTAGACATATGGGCTCTCTGAACAATCTTAAACTGTAAAAGGCAGTGGCGAGCACAAAGAGAGGTTGAGTTAACCGATTTGAGAACTGAATCCCAGCTCTCCTCAGATAAGGAGATATTTAAAACCTGCTCCCAGGCCATTTTGATTTTATCCATGGGGGCCCGTCATAAGGCTGCTAGTTTATCTTGGATGATTGATATTAAGCCTTTACCTAGTGGATTCATGGAAAGAAATAAGTCCATAGCATTTTTCGCAGGCATTTCAGGAAAGTTAGGAATTAAAGGAGCAATAAAGTGTCGGATTTGGAGATATCTGAAAAAATGAGCATTGGGCAGATTGAACTTAACAGAGAGCTGCAGAAAAGAAGCGAAGTGATTATCAATGAAAAGATCTTCAAAATGTCTAATGCCCTTCCTATACCAAACCTGGAATCGTATGTAGTAGGTAAAAAAAGGTGATTATGAGCAACAGGGCTGGAAATGGAAACCCCCTGGAAACCACAGCATTTCCTGATCTGTGTCCATATACGCAAAGTGTGTCTAACAAGAGGATTAGCTATTGATCTGGGCAGACTACTAGGGAGTGCAGAGCCAAGAAGTGCAGAGATAGGTAATTCTTTAGTGGAGCTCAGCTCCATCGCCACCCAGTTAGGGCACTCGGGTTGGCCATGGAAGAAAGACCAAAAGGTAACACAATGTATATTAGCTGCCCAATAATATAAACGAAAGTTAGGTAAAGCCATGCCACCCTCTTTTTTAGATTTTTGGAGATGGATTTTATTAATCCTAGAGCGCTTATTCTGCCACAGATATGACAAAATTATAGAGTCTAAGGAATCAAAAAAAGATTTAGGAATAAAACTTGGGATAGATTGAAATAGGTATAAAAATTTGGGGAGAACATACATTTTTACAACATTAATACGACCTACCAAAGACACAGATAGAGTTGACCAATGTACCAGACTCTGTTTTATAGCATATGAAAGATTGGCAAAGTTTTCACGAAAGAGATCTTTAAACTTCCTTGTGACTGTAATTCCAAGATAAGTAAATTGATTATGGACTACTTTAAAAGAGAGATCACGAAATGTTAGTTCTTGTGCTTCTTTATTAATTGGGAGAAGCTCACTCTTATGTAAATTAAGTTTATAGCCAGCGATCTGGCTAAACTGGTCAAGAAGTGAAAACATTGGAGGTAAGGATGTAGACGGATTTAAGAGAAAGAGTAATAAGTCATCAGCATAGAGAGAAACTTTATGCTCAACACCCCCTCTCCAAATTCCAGTCAATTCAGGGCAGTTTTGAAATGCTATCACCAGAGGTTCCATAGCCAAATCAAAGAGAAAGGGACTTAAGGGGCATCCCTGGCGGGTGCCACGTTTGAGATTAAATACTTGGGATTTCTGAAAATTAGTTAAAACAGAAGCAGTAGGACACAGGTACAGCAATTGGATCCAAGAGATGAAACTTTGGCCAAGGTAAAGTTTCTCTGACACTGCAAAAAGGTAGTTCCACTCTATACGATCAAATGCTTTCTCTGCATTGAGGGAAATAACACATTCAGAATCCCAGTTGGATGTGAGTATAGGATATTAAATAAATGCCGAATGTTAAAAAAAGGGAGACGTTTTTTAATAAAGCCTGTTTGATCATCAGAGATAATGGAGGGAATGACGATTTCTAATCTGTGAGTCAAAACTTTAGCTAAGATCTTTACATCAACATTGAGCAGAGAGATCGGCCTATACGAGAAACACTCTGTTGGGTCTTCGCCCTTTTTTAAAAGAAGAATAATAGATGCCTCACTGAAAGAGGGTGGCAATTTGCCGTAATTAAACGAGTCAGATAATACTGAAAGTAACTGAGGAGAAAGAAGAGAAGAGAATGATTTATAAAATTCTACAGGGAACCTATCAGGTCCAGGAGATTTCCCTGAGGACAGTGCAGAAATTGCAGTAGATATTTCTTCTAATGACATAGGCGCATTGAGTTTGGCTTTGAAATCAGATGAAAGTGAGGGGATATTCAGATTCTGTAAAAATTGATCAACAGAGATATTGTCATTCAGAGATTCAGAGGAATAAAGCTGAGAATAAAAATTTTTAAATGCGTCATTAATTTCTAAATGATCCGATGTAAAGTCTCCGTTCTCCTTCCGGATCTTTGTAATATGTTGTTTGGCTTTGGAACGCCTCAGCTGATTGGCTAGGAATTTACTAGACTTATCCCCATGAATGTAAAAACGACTCTTGCTTTCGAGAAGTTGGCGTTCGACAGGTTGAGTGGACAGAAGGTTAAATTTAGTTTGGAGTTCAACACACTTCTTGTATCATTCAGGGTTCTTAGTTTGGGCATATATTTGATCCAATTCCTTAATCTGGTTAATGAGGTCTAATCGATCTGCACGGGATCTTCTGTTGAGATTTGCTGTGTAAGAGATTATTTGCCCCCTCAGATATGCTTTCACGGCATCCCAGACAATCTGGGCTGGCACTTCAGGTGATGTATTAGTGTTAAAATAAAAGGTTATCTGATCCTTAATAAATTTTTAAAAATCATCATCCGATAGTAAAGTTGAATCAAACCGCCAGTGTTTATTCCTTTGAGGGAGACCAGGCAAATTCAGAGAGTGAGTAATTGGGGCATGGTCAGGGATCAGTATACTCTGATAGTCACAAGAGTGGGCAAATGGAATAAGTTGGTTATTGAGTAAGAAATAATCAATTCTAGTAACGGTATGGTGAACATGTGAGAAAAAAGAATAATCTCTCTCCGTAGGATGGAGGAAACGCCATATATCAGAGATACCATAATTAGAGAGAAACGATTGGATAGCTAAGGCAGATTTAGTAGGTGGTCTAGTAACAGAGGACGATCGATCCAAATTAGGATCTAACTAACAATTAAAGTCACCACCCAGTATAAGAGAGTATGAGTTTAAGTCTGGTAGTGAGGAAAAAAACCGTTCAAAAAAATTAACATCATCAAAGTTGGGGGCATACAGGTTTGCTAGTGCAACTTTAGTGTTATATAGTTTGCCAGAAACAATAATAAAACGGCCATTTATATCAGATATTTTATTATGAAGTTCAAAGGGAATATTTGAGTTAATAAGAATGGAGACTCCCCTAGCTTTAGCGGTAAAGGATGAATGAAAATGCTGAAGATATGCCTCCTAAACAGAAACAGAAGAATACTACTACTTTGAAGACAGCACAAGTTGGAAAAGAACCAAGGCCGGCCACCATGATGGAGCCTCGGACTCAAGTGTATTTTACCTCCGGCGATGCAGAACAGGAATCGGCGGCGTCATCAACAGTCTCCAAGAAGGAGCAACAGGAACTGCACATGCGTGAAGGAAGGGGCATGCGCAAACACGAGGAATTTAAATGACAAATCCCAGCTGCGATCGGAAGTGAAAGTGAAAATGAATCCGAGGTGGATTCGGATTCTCTGGACCATACAGATGGAGATGAGGAGGAAAAAGAAGAACAACAGGAAGAAGTTGGAGGTGGAAGATCTCCTGGAGATGTAAGAAAAGCTTTGGTGCAAATAATGCATGAATTAAAAGAATTAAAAACATTAAAAGTAATAAAAGAAGATATTAAAAATATGAAGATTATGTTTGATAAAGTGGTGAAAAAAACAGGAGAAAATGGACAAGAAAGTTAAAAAGTTGGAAGAAATAACGGGAGACACCATTGATTGAGTGAATAAAATGGAAGATAATATTCTTGCCTGGACATCAGAAAGAAAACGATTGTTGGAAAAAGTGGACATGCTTGAAAATTTTAGCAGACGAAATAATATTAAAATTGTTGGTCTTAAAGAAGGTATAGAGGGAGAGGATCCAATAATTTTTTTTTGAAAAATGGATCCCGGAAAAACTGGAAATGGAAGAGGGAACCCAGTTAATTGAAATCGAAAGGGCTCACAGAGCCTTAAAACCAAAACCTCAACTTGATCAAAACCCACGACCAATCTTGATAAAATGCTTAAGATATCAAGATAAAGAAAATATCCTGAAGGCAGCTGCCCAATGTGCCAGAAAGAGAAACGGGCCATTGATGATAGAAGGGAAAACTGTTCTTTTCTATCCTGACATAAGTTATGACCTTTTGAAGAGAACGAAGTAATTTAACCCAGCGAAAAAAGTTTTATGGGAAAAGGGTTATAAATTTATATTGCACCACACGGCAACAGTGATAATTTTTTTTGGATGACGGAAAAGAATATTTTTTACTGATTATCAGGATGCAGAGGAGTTTGCACAAGAACTCCCAAATATTCGCTAGACACAGCTAAACATTTAAAAGTGAAACGGATTAAAGATGAAGACGGGGACAGTGAATTGAGTTGATGGACATTTAAGGACAGAAGAATATTTAAATATACTTTAAATTATATGACACGGGGAGAAAGGTAAAATATTGAGAAATATTAATCGAGAGTAGTGATATTATTTTTTCTTCTCTTACATATACTTTTTTATGCTACGGGGAGCTGGGGGAACTTTGGATCGATCGCTATGGGATTCACGTGTGTAATCATGGCATTTGCCATGACCCGCACAACGGAAGGGGGTAATGTGTTTTTTTTATTCACAACATTAGCAGGGGGATATTTTGTTTTTTTTTATAATCTATTTTTCTTTTATCTTTCTCTCTTTGCCTGGACGATCAAAGGGGAGACACATAGCAACATGCAGAACCTTAAAATAATTCCCCAAGGTACTACAAGAGTTGAAATATTATGTCTTATTATAGATTGGAGTAACCCCGTTAAAAATAATTACTAATTTACTTCATTTTTAAAGTTTTAATGTTAATGGGCTTAATGGACCGGTGAAAAGAAAAAGAATTTCAACACACATTAAGAAAATGAAAATAGATATAGATTTTTTTTTACAAGAAGCACATTTAACAGACATAGAACATCAGAAATTAAAGAGAGATTGGGTCGGAAATGTTATTGCAGCTTCATTTAATTCAAAAGCGAGAGGAGTTCCAATTTGACTTAATAAAACTTTACCAATTAAAATAAAAATGTATTAATTGATTCTGCAGGAAGATATGTAATTATACATTATCAAATCTTTTCAGAACTATGGACTCTTATTAATATTTATGCACCAAATGAAAACGATGTAAAATTTATACAAGAGGCCTTATTGAATTTGGCTGACGCACATGACAAAATATTAATAGGTGGAGACTTTAACTTTTGTCTAGACCCAGTTTTAGATAGGTCAACAAAGGTTGTTACAAAACCAAAAGTAACAAAATTAACTTTATCATTGATGAAAGATTTAAATTTGATTGATATATGGAGAAGAATTAACCCAAGAAAAAGTGAATATTCATTTATTCAAATAGACATAAAACTTATTCAAGGATAGATTTTTTTCCTACTATCAATGAATATTCAAGACAGAGTAAAAAATATACAATATAAAGCAAGAATATTGTCAGATCATTTCCCCTTGATAATGACAATGATAATGATGGATAAGGAGGAATCGATTTGCAGTTGGAGATTTAATTCAATATTATTAAAACGTCAAGATTTTTGTGATTTTATGAAAAAACAGATTCAGTTTTTTTTTAGATACAAACGCATTCAGTTGATGATAAATTTATATTATGGGAAGCGATGAAGGCATATTTGAGAGGCCAGGTAATAAGTTATTCTTCTAAAATTAAGAAGGAATATATGGTAGAAATAGATCAATTGGAAAAAGAGATTACAAAATTAGAAAAAGAATCTCAAAGATATATGACAGAAGAAAAAACAAAGACAACTTGTTAACAAGAAGTTACAATATAATACCCTTAAGATATACCGAACAGAAAAAGCAATTACGAGAACTAAACAGAGATATTATGAACTGGGTGAAAGATCACACAAGATTCTTGCTTGGCAGTTAAAAACAGACCAGTCTTCCAAAACGATAAATGCAATTAGAACAAGTGTAAATAAAATTACTTATAAACCATTGAAATCAATGAAACTTTGAAAAAAAATTATTCTGAACTGTATCAATCAGAATCACAAAATGATATTGTTGAGGTAGAAAGATTTTTTATCACAAATAACTCTCCCAAAATTGAATTTGGAAGAACAGAGGTCGAAGAAGCTCTAGGATCACTTCATAGTAATAAATCTCCAGGAGAAGATGGTTTTCCGCCTGAATTTTACACAAAATTTAAAGATTTATTAATTCCTCCTTTTATGGAGCTAATACACCGAGCGGAAAGAACGCATAAACATCCAGAATCTTTTTACAGCTATTTTAATAGTATTGCCAAAAAAAGATAAAGATCTTTTAAAGCCAACATCATATAGACCTATTCCTTTGTTGAACACGGACTATAACATAATAGCAAAGATTTTGTCTAATAGATTATCTAAATACTTACCAAAATTAATACAGATGGACCAAACAGGATTTATCAAAAATAGGCAATCGGCAGATAATGTAACTCATTTACTTAGCATAATTTATCTGGCACAAAAGAGGGAAGAAATGAGTGTGGCAGTTGCTTTGGATGCAGAAAAAGCATTTGATAGATTGGAATGGGATTTTTTAGTTAAGGTATTGGAAAAATATGGATTAGGAGTATATTTTATAAAATGGATTAAAACCTTATATACTAATCCCAAAGCTAAAGTAGTGACAAATGGCCAAATTTCAATATCATTTCAGTTAACTAGGTCAACTAGACAAGGTTGTCCATTATCACCTGTTTTATTTGTGTTGACAATAGAACCATTAGCTGAATTAATTAGAACCAACTCAGATATTATGGGTTTCAGAGTTAATCAGGAGGAATATAAGATTAACTTATTTGCTGACGATGTTCTGCTTTATCTAACTAATCCATTGTATTCGTTGCTTACATTAAATTCTAGATTGGAAGAATATGGGAAAATATCGGGGTATAAAATAAATTGGGCTAAAAGTGAAACTCTACTCCTTACTAAAGGAGACTATAGTCAACTTCGATTAATAACTCAATTTAGACGGCCGACAGTTGGGATGTAATGTTAAAATTGTAAAAGGTATTGGTAAGGCCAAATTTAGAATATTGTGTGTAGTTCTGGTCACCGAATTATAGGAAAGATATCAATAAATTAGAGAGAGTGCAGAGACGATTTACTAGGATGTTACCTGGGTTTCAGCACTTAAGTTACAGAGAAAGGTTGAACAAGTTAGGTCTCTATTCATTGGAGCGTAGAAGGTTGAGGGGGGATTTGATCGAGGTATTTAAAATATTGAGAGGGATGGATAGAGTTGACGTGAATAGGTTGTTTCCATTGAGAGTAGGGGAGATTCAAACGAGAGGACATGATTTGAGAGTTAGGGGGCAGAAGTTTAAGGGAAACACGCGGGGGTGTTTACTCAGAGAGTGATAGCTGTGTGGAATGAGCTTCCTGTAGAAGTAGTAGAGGCCATTTCAGTTGTGTCATTTAAGGTAAAATTGGATAGGTATATGGACAGGAAAGGAGTGGAGGGTTATGGGCTGAGTGCGGGTAGGTGGGACTATGTGAGATTAAGAGTTTGGCACGGACTAGGAGGGCCGAGATGGCCTGTTTCCGTGCTGTGATTGTTATATGGTTATAAATGGTATAAAGTATTTAGGTATAAGAATTGATAATGATATAAAAAATTATATAAATTAAATTATTTGCCATTATTGAAAAATATTCAAGAGTATCTTGATAAATGGATGATGTTACCAATAATATTAGTAGGTAGAGTCAATGCTGTAAAAATGAATATATCCCCTCGATTACAATAGTTAATCCAAATACTACAAATACAATTACCGCAGAAGTTTTTTCAAGAGTTAAATAAATGTGTGAGGAAGTTCCTTTGGAAAGGTAAGATGTCCAGAATATCGTTGGAAAAATTGACATGGAAATTTGACCTAGGAGGGTTATAATTACCAAATTTTATGAATTATTACAAAGCAAATCAACTTAGATTTATTGCGTCTTTTTTGATGAAGGTAAACTGGCATAGATTAGAATAGAATTAGATAAAATAGGAGAAAATATACCAGAAGATTTTATATATAAATGGGAATCTAAATGGATACGGGAAAAGAAAGTATCTCCTATATTAACACATTTGATTGATTAATGGAATAAGATAAATGTTGATGATGAGATAAAAAAATCTTTATTAGCAAAGAGACCTATAATTCAAAATAAACTTATTCCTTTTACAACCCATAATCAACTTTTATATAACTGGTTTCAAAAAGGGATTAGGTATATAGGAGACTGTTTTGAAGGAGGTATATTAATGTCATTTGATCAATTAAAGAATAAATACAAAATATCAAATAACACTCTGTTTTGTTATTTCCAATTAAGGACTTATTTAAGATATAAACTGGATCAAACAATATTATTGCCGAAACCTAATGAAATAGAAAATTTAATTCAGAAAGGAAAAATTAAAAAAATATTTCTTGTATGTATAATTTGATTCAAAAACAAGGAATTCATAAGTCAAGACAAAAATGGGAAACTGATTTGAATATTAAAATTGATGAAACAAGTTGGTCAGGGCAAGTTGGTCAAGTTGACACTTGAAGACAAGCCAATGGTAATTGATGAATAATAAGCTGATAAGGAAGTACCATAACAGTAAAAATATTAATAAATATAAAGGAGCATTAAATATTCTCAGGTGACTATGCGGATATTCTGAGGCGTTACACAAAAATCTTTGTCGACCATTTATATATGTTTAATTGGATCTGTTCTTGATTATGGCTGTGTAGTTTGAGGATTAACGTCATCTTCAACTTTAAAATGTTGGGTGTGATACAAGCACAGGCTTTAATATCATGTTGTGTTACAGTACGGTCGTCTCCCCGTTTCATCTTCACTGTTTGAAATGGGAAAACTACCCTGTTAAGGTTGTGTTAGAAGATTTTTTGCAACATTACAGGAATGGTGTTTTTAGGTTTATTTGGCTGGGATCTTATCACGTTGGGAAGAAGGGATTGTTGGATTACGCAATAGGCCCTACTGTTACGTTCTATAAAAACACATCTTCTGCCTATGACTAGTTGAGTTTCAGTCACCCAGCTTAATTGATCTATTAATAATTGATAAATTAATCTAAGGATTAATTTATACCTGGTCTGTAGGATCATCAGTATATTAAGTAAAATTATTATGGTATATCAACCTTTAATTCAGATTCAGATTCAGTCTATTGTCATTTAGAAACCACAAATTCAATGCAGTTAAAAAATGAGACAACGTTCCTCCAGAATGATATCACAAAAGCATATGACAAAACAGACTACACCAGAAAATCCACATAACGTTTGGCATAACGTAATGCAAAAGAATCAAAGGATAATTTACCTGGGAATGTTGCCACGGCTGTTTTTGTGCCTGAATTTCAGGTAACGAAAAAGAAACAGCTCACTAACCATTTACCGATATGTACAACAGAATTTATTGCCATCAATCTATATTCAATGTATTAGTTTATATGCCGCTTTCATGTGGCTTCTAGTGTACACAGGGACTGAGGGGAATGAGCGGGTTGACTGTATGGATACAAAAGCTGCTGAAAGTTCAACTGTGGATAAAGACCTTTCACTTGGCAAACCAGAAGCTAAGGAGTTTCTAGGGTTAACACTTAGGCTCTTCTGGCAAGACTGGTGGGATAATGGACACAAGGGGAGAAATATTTACAGAATACGTAGAACTGTTGAGTTCATGGGAGACGGGTGTATGAACAAGCAAGGAAGGAATTAGATCGATATAACTTAGAACATTAATTACTCTTTATATCATGTGGTAAAACATCATTCTGGAGGTGTAGGTTTTGTTATTATGAAACAGTTGAACACATACTATTTCAGGGTAAATCATAGCTGGTAGAAAGAAATCAATGCCGGCTTCACTACAACCTTTGGGGGTTTACAGCTTTCATTTTAAAACTTTAGTAAGTTATAAGAGTGACGTTAATTTAATTCACAGTACTGTTTCATAACGTGCAATCTTCAGGGTTTCTTGGTTTCTTAGGGTAAGCTACATTCATTAGATAAAAGAAGCAGTGTGGGTCTTATTTCCCAATTCTCCACTCCAAGCTCCAGCCTAGTTAGACTTTGTATCAGTCCACAAGTATCATGTGGGAACGTCGCGCTGAGGTTAATGGGCGGGAATCGGAATAGATGGACATATTCAAAGACCAATGGGTTTTTGGCATTCTGGAGTTTCTTTTTTGACTGACAGCTGGCGAGGCCAGTGAAGTACTAAGTCTCCAGGACGGTATTTTGCCTCCCCAAACACACACACTATCCTAATGGACCGGAGCTGCCGGTCGATGGGACAATCCGCCCGGGAATAACGCCTGGTAGATCAGGCGGTGAATGTGGGGAGCTGGAGCCCGAACTGGAGACACTGCGGCCGCGTTTGGCTTGTGCTCAGGTGCTTTATTAATGAACTGAAGCACCTAGGTGACTGGATATTTTAGCGCACCGATCACCTGCTCCCTGAATTTCGACTGAGTCACCGCGTAAATAAATGTGTTCGTGCAGTAGCTGAAATCCCTCAGCAAAAAACTGACGTGGTGAAAGAACCATTCAGGCTCATTGAAATCGGATCCTTTTCCTGAGACCTGATAATATAATACATCTACAAACCGTGTTATCCACAGGAGGATGAAGCTTCCGGAAAGGGTGAAGAGTACAACCACAGACCTCCTCCTGTTCTCCATCTCCAGATCACTGCAGTTCTCCCTCTTCCTCTGACCCTTCAGCCCGAAGGGACCCGACTAGCCTCTAAAATGTGCCTAACTGTCAAATCGTTGAACAGCAGGATCCCCGCGAAACGGAGGAACAGAGTTAAAACCGTATCGAGCCAGTCATATCCTACCCAACCATAATCAGTGAAGTAATTATCCTTGGGTATACAGTGCCATGGTATATTATTGATTATTATGCAGGGTTTCTATATGAAGTATCGGGGAGTGTTTCTCAGACAGAACCGTACGCTAGTGGTGGTTAGAACCACAGCCGCAGTTTTCAGCTTCTGCTAGCAAATGGTGACAAACCGATCAAAGGTGAAGGCGACGGTGAACCAAATAGAACAGTGTGTGGCTGTGAACGTGAGTACATCTATAACACTGCACATAGGGGTGATGCTCAGAAAACTCCAGGGGAATTAATACACATTGATTCGAATCAAAATGACCTGGATTGCAATAGTCAGTAGACCCGCCGCTGCCGTGGCCACCGGGTAGCGAGTGGTGCAGATGAAGAGGCCGTAGTTTCCCCGCTTCAGGATCACAGTGAATTCACTGGAGAGAGACAACAGACTCTGGACATCACTGAACATATTCACCGGGAATTAACACGGGATCGGATTTCAGCTGAAGATCAGGAGCGCAAAAGTCTGTGAACAGTTGATAACCTAATATCTGACACGGGTCCCATTGTCTCTGAGTTGCCTCATTCAGCGTGCAGATAAGAACGATTTGTGGGAATCGTTGGGAATAAAAACGAGCTGCATGAACTTCGATCTGTTTCCAGTCGGTTTCACTGTGACTGACAGGACCTCTGGAAACTCAGAAACAAAGGCAAAATACTGGAGGGGCAACTTAGGAAACAAATACTCGTCAACAGATCCCTGGACACTGGTAATCAGACTCAAATATTGACTAACAGGCAGTGTGTTCCGTCTGTGACAAACTATATGTGACAAGTGAAACACAGGACCAGGGTTCTCTCTGATCAATAACTCAGAAACAGTGAACTCTACAATCTAAACACCTCCCAGTCTCTGTCCCCAGCACCGGGACAAATCTCGACAAGGTGTCATTAAAGGCAAGAACGACGTTCCAGTCGATACCGTTAATGAGAGGAGAGGTGGAGGTTCAGTTTGTCATTAAATATGAAATATCAGAATCTGACAGGATCGATATCTCTGACGGATATGATCATCAAGTTGAAAGCTTGTCAAATGTTCATAAATAGATTCCCACCGGTTAACACTCAGAAATACCAAACATGAATTGTTCTGCTCAGTCACCTGGAACTCCAGTGACGGCAATGAACACGTGCAGTATTTTCTACACACCGTAGTACCTATCCCACATAGCAGAACATTTCTCTGTTCAGTGATGTGTCCCTCTGTGCTACATGCGATATGTCGGAATGAAATGTTGAGGCAGCACATGCCTAGGGTTTTTAATACCATTTAGCGGCTTCATTGGGGCACATTTCAACAGACTTTAAAATAACGATTTTAAATTGTTTGCAAACCGATTACATCAGACAAGTGCAATCCCCGCCGTGACAGATTGTGATTAAATTAATGAATTAGTTTTCACAACATTTGTGGGTGTTAGTCTTTCCCAACAAAATTAGAATTGTCTTATCGAGTAAATGTGTTTCAACTGTAAATATGTACTTCAACGAAATCATTTGTCAGACAATTAATTTTGAAGTAAATTCTGTCCTTGTAGCTTGTGAAATTGTATTGAATCATCTACGGTTGCCATTCTCCTTAAGAGCATAAACTGTTGATATAGTTTGTGGTTGGGGGACTCTAGCGAGAGGGCCCCCAAGAAAATATCGGTTTGTGGTGATGAGTAAACAGTTTCTATCCACAAAACCCTCCAATGACTTCAGAGGCTTGTCCAGGACCCACATGCCCATAAAACTCGCCAGTCTTGTGTGTTTGTTTTAATTATGTCACCCTGTACGTGTCAAACAACACGGCTGAAAGCTGGAGAGGCGGATATAAAAGTGTGTGTGTGTGTGTGTGTGTGTGTGTGTGTGTGTGTGTGTGTGTGTGTGTGTGTGTGTGTGTGTGTGTGTGTGTGTGTGTGTGTGTGTGTGTGTGTGTGTGTGTGTGTGTATATGTGTGTGTGTGTGTGCACGCGCGCTCTTCTGTGCTTGTATGTGGGCAGACGCATTGGTCTCTGCCTAACCTTGCCTGACTATAAATTTGTCCATCCCCAATTCACTTTATCCCTCTTGGTTCCCTTCCCATCTATTCGCACAAACTGCACGGTTCAGACACTTCACAAAATGGCTGCCTCAACCATAAAAAAAAAACAAGAACACAATTCAAAATTCAGATTGTATTTATTATTCATGAATGTACAAATGAAATAACGTTGAGACTTGTCACAGCTCCAAATCAGTAGACACCCCACATGCAAGAATCAGGCAGATTGTCCCAGAGTAAGATTCATATCAAACAGATCACAAAATGGTTGTTTCTATTAAAAACAAGCAAGAACAGAGGTGCATTTATTAATAATGTCTGTAGAAACGAAACAACCTTAAGATTCGACACACCTCCAAATCCACCGGCTCCCCCAAGTCAGTGTTCACTGCCCGAATCTGCCAACACAGACACCTCTGTGCAAATCACTGTACATGCACAGATCTATGCTCACCGACAACAACGGAGCAGCCTGCACAGGCAGCGTCTTCCGGCGTACGCAACGTATGCAGGACTTGAAATACTGGTCGAACTCCGACCTCATTCGGGGCCAATAAAACCGGTCCTTGAGCAACCAATAAATCTTCTCCACCCCTAAGTGCCCAGAGTAATCATGCAGTGACTTCATCACAACTCTCCGATACTTCTCAGGCAGGACCAGCTGCTAGCGCCGAGGTCGGTCCGGGGGTGACGTTACCGAGTATAATATTTGGTTCTTCAACCTCAACCGAGGCCACTCTCTCAGGAACAGAGACAGAGCCTTGTTGTGTCTTCTCCACCCGGGCCACGTCCCCCTCCTCTACTGCGTCCCAAATAGTGTCAATGCCAGGGTCATTTCGCTGAGCAGCTGTAATTTCCCCAGGACTCAACTCTGGCAGCTGCGTGGTTTTCAGAGCAATCATGTCACAGTAAACTAGGGGTAGGGCGTCATGGGACGCCCCTAATGGGTCCACCGCACGATCTGGCCTCTCTTTTCCTTCGGCCTCGAGAAACTCCAGCCTCATGGACAAATAACCATCGTACGGGTAATCATCAGCACAGATACCCCAAATTTCCAGCGCACGGAAGGGCATCAAGGGTAAATGCGACAAATACTGATCGAAGAACGTACGGTACAATAGCGAGACCTGCGACCCCGTGACGAGTATGACTTTTGCATCTATTCCCTCTGTCCGGTTTGACACCCTGGATCGGGGTCCCACCAATCCTTCTGGGGTAAGGTCTTCTCCTCTCAGGGGTCCCGTGACATATTGCTGGGAATGTGTTTTCCCAGAGTCTACAGGCCGTTCCCTCACTCGGTCCCCTCTAAGATTCCCAAACCTCTTCCTGCGGGGCACCCCTGGAGTCTCCCCCCCCCCCCCCCGAGGGGCTCCCGGGCCGGTCACATTCCCGCCTGAAGTGCCCCTCTTTCGCATAGTTATGACAGACATCTCGTCTCACGGGACCTCGGCCTCTCCCGGGCCTCGGTGCCGTCCGTCTCTTCAGGGAGGGGCCCTCTCTGCCAGTCTCCTCACGCAGAGGGACCCCACCTGTGCGACCGCCCTTACTATCTCCCGATTGGAGCCGGCCCCAGTCACTTCACTGCAAGGGGCTACCACGGAGGACAGCACGGTATTCAAGGAGCCCTCTTCCGACTCCAAGGCGTCCTCCACCTCCCTCACCTCTCTGTGAAACTGAACAAAGGATGGGGGGCCCGCGATCTACGGGACTGCCGGAGACTCGTAGCAATGACATAATGCTGCTGGGCGCCTCGGGTTACCTGGTCTATCCTGATCTGATTCATCTCCGTCTCCGAAATGACCAACCCTCCCCGTCGTCTCAAACAATTTCTCCTTCGCTCTACCCGGAAAAAATATTCAGAAAGCTTTTCCCCTTTCTCCTGACGTAGGCTCCGAAGCCCCCCTAAAAGCTCCACCGTGCCCCCCCCTCCCCCGTCAGACCAAAAGCCTCCTCCAATGCTTCTAGATATTCCGTCCAGGTAGCCAAGGGGTTACTGCCTTTCATACCTTTTATTACCTCTGCTGCCACCCCTCTCAAACTGTCAACCAATCTCTGCCGCTTCTCTTCCTCAGAACACTGACACTCACCCAGCAGCCGAGAGACATGCTCTACCCAGGACTCGTAATCATCTTCCCCTTCCAGGGTAGGGGTGCGCCTTGAGAAGATTCTTAACTTCTGACGAGGACCCGCCGTCTTCTTCACCAAGGAGTTAATGGCTGACGCCAACTCCGAACCCTCCCCTTTCTGTGGGAGATGGGGACCAATTCGATTTTCCAAATCAGACCATTCCCTTCCTTCATCCTTCAAAAACAATACGACCCAGTTCTCGGAAATCTCTGGGAATGTGTTTTCCCAGAGTCTACAGGTCGTTCCCTTCATTGAACGGCTCACATTCCAAAGCACCCGTTATCTCTAACCATAAGGCAAACACTGTTTCAACAAATAAACCATTACGTTAGAAGGCAAACCTTTCTCAGGGTATTCTCAGAAAGCGGCTTCATTCGGTGTCAGTAGAACCGATCTCTGAACAATCCATATCTCTTTTCAACCCCCAACAGTCCATAATCACAATGAAGTGACGTCAACACAATCCTCCGATACCTCTCAGGCAGAAACAGCTGGGTACGCCGAGGTCGGTCAGTGGGCGACGTTACCCAGTAGATCTGGTTCCTCAACTAAAATCTAGGTAATTCTTTCAGTAATGGAGGAACCATAAAGTGCGTCGCCTTCTCCACATGGGCCCTGTCTCCCTTTTCTGAGCAGCTGCCACCTTCCCAGGACTCACTCCCTGTAACTGGTTTATCTTCAGAACAGTCAGGTTGCAATAAGATTGTGCAATGGCGTCATCAGAGGTTTCTAATTGATCTACCGCTAGGTCCTGCTCTTGAAAGCTAAAGGGTTAAAATTTCCCCAGCCAAGTGCCAGCTCTGTAAGATGTCTGTCAATTATGCTGCGAACATAGACTCATGAAATGGAGTAGCTACGGATCGGTCTAAGATAGAGGCGGTGACCACATGGCCAAGGCCCCAGACTGAGCGCTTTGCGCTCGTTCCTTGGGTTCTGTGGGTACTATCGGAGGTTCGTGAAGGGCTACGCGAAAGTGAGTCACCCTCTACGCTGCAAGCAATTTAGCTACCTATCTAGCCGAACGAAGTAGGCCGAAAACCTCTCTCCATCCTCCTGACGTGTCATGAGATCCATTGGGCTTCCCGTCGAGCCTTTTCCAGTGCTTGCAAGTCGGCCGCAGAAGTGGTTAGGGGGTTCTGTGTGTTAATGGTTCTCACTACGTCAGCACCCGCCCTCTCAGACCTTCAACCAATCACTGCCGGTTAACCTCATCAGACGACTGCCATCAATCTAACAACTGGGAGTTCTGCTACGCCCAAGTCTCATTCTCCTTCTCCCCCTTTATGGGTGGGCTTCGTTCCTAAGAACAGACGGAACCTACTGGATCGGAAACTGGAATCTGGGCTTCTTTCCATTTATTCGCCAGAGAGGTAAGGGCTGATACTAACTCAGAATTCTCACTCTTCAATGAAGGACCATTAGGCATTCCAAATGAAACCAATCCTTTCCCTCGCTGCACAGTAACGTAAGAAACCTGTCTTTGAGGTCTCCGCCCACTGCTTCGGAGACTCGACTTTCGATTTGGCCAGCTCACCTGCACTCTCCTCCTCCCGGAAAGTGTGGACAGCCCTCGGCCCCCCTCTTCCGGGGCCTCAAAAGTACGAAACAGTTCCACTGCCGATACGTCAGCGCTAGTTTGAACTAAACCAAAGACTTTGCCTGCCAATTTATTAAACCTCCGCTCCAGAATCGCAACTTTTCGTAATTGAAATTCGAGTTCACAGTTCATCAGGGGTACGAATGTCTACCTCACTCAACACCCACGCATCCGTTACCAGTAAACCCGTGGTTTCGCACCACTACTCAACCCCGACAGCATCCATACCTAGTATCGCAATCACTTTACTGGACAATAGTATAGCACAGGCTTAAACACACAACCGACTGGATCAATGCTCTGGGCAATCACAGAGCATCGATCCCAGACGAGCTCCCACCATTGAAACACCCTGGTTCCGTCGGCTGCATAAGTCTAAGGAAGGCAATCTACACCAAACGTGTGAGATTGATGTGCAAAACCCCAAAACACCCTGTTCGTGTGAATGCTGCCTGATTCGTATCCCTGTTACAAATAAGTATCGCGAAATAAGAGATAATGCACCGTATACAATTAAACGATTTAGCTTTGTAATTCTTAATTTGACTGAAAGGTTAGTAAAGCAAAAGAAAAACAGAAAAGAAAAGGGCCTATTTTAATGAAACCGTCGTAACTAGGCATCGTCGAGCAGGGTGTAATCCCTGCGCTACAGGGTCCAACTTAGTGGAGTAATAGGCAACAGGTCTACGCCTGTCCCCATGAGACTGAGTGAGAACTGCAGTGGAGCAGCCATCTAAAACATTCACAAAAAGCTGGAACGGACGGTCATAGAGTGGGCGACTTAAAGCAGGCGCCCTTGAAAGGGATTTCTTCAATTCCTCAAAGGCCTCTTTTTGTTGCTCAGTCAGTTCCAGGGACTCTGTAAGCGCACTAGACGCTAGGGGGCTCAAATGCCGCGTATATAGGGCGACATTCAGAATGCACAGCTGACAAAAGTTTACCAGACCAAGGGAAGCACGCATGGCTTTCGGCGTAGTGGGCAAGAGGGTCGCAAGAATCGTGGTTACTCTTTCAGGAGTGAGCTGCCTTTAGGTTGCACTCAAAAGGGTTCACAGAAATTTCACTTGCCGTTGGGCTCTCTGTACCTTTTGGGAGGGAGCACGAAACCTCATGAGGGCATTCAGAAGTGTATTGGTATCGCATTGGACGTCTCCGACGGGCTTGCCAGTAGGAGGTCGTCCACGTACTGTATTACTGTATAGCCCTCGGGAAATTGTAAATCTCTAAGCTGCCTTTGGAATACCTGCGAGAAAATGGTAGGAGAGTGCACGAACCCTTGGGGTAACCAAGTCCAAGTGTACTGCTGACCTTGAAAGGTAAATGCAGAAAGGTATTGCGACTCAGGAGCCAGGGGGATCGCAAAAAATGCATTCTGCAGATCTACTGTGGTAAAAAATTCGGGAGTCCGGTGGAATGCTGCTTAAAATCGTAGCGGGATTACAGACAACCGGATGTATCGGCTACACAGTTTCATTAATCTTACGGAGGTCTTGTACGAACAATCACTCTGGCCTTCCCGGCTTTGGAACCGGCAAGATAGGAGTATTGCAAGAGGACTGGCACGGGACTACAATGCTCTGCTTACAGAAGGATTCTGTGAGATGGATGATGCCGTCAACCGCCTCCTACCAGAAAATTCCGCCTACGTCGTAGTTTCCTGGCTCCTGGCTGGTTATTATCCTTCTGCTGCCTCAACTGTCCCCTCGTGCGGGTGGCCACTAAGCTTGGTGGGAATGAGTTGGGATTATCCTGGGGCGACCGTTTAGGTGCAGCATACGGGGGTGGCGGTGCCGTGGCCTGGATTCGCTAGGCTTACTCCTCCTCCTCAGTCTCATTATCATCACACAGCATGGGCAGTCCAGACAGGTCAAGGGGTACCTCAGTTTTACCTTTGCCGGCTTCACCTTTACCTTATCACCTATCCTCAACCCGACTATCTTTCGTTTTCCTATTCTGTTTTCCCTTATTCATATCGTATTCCCCACACAGTCCTTTTAGTGTTTCGCACGATATCAAATTTCCGTCATTATCACATATACTAATCCATCTTCGACGTGCTTTATGCTCCCAACTATTTTGCCTAGATCTATTATTTAATTCTTCTGCCGTTTTACTCCAATTCGTCATTAAAACCTTCCATTTTTATCTGGTACTATATTTCCAAATTGCTTCCTCTGCCTTCAGACATTTGTCTCAGTCCCAGGTCCCACCCAAAGGCTAAATTTCACTACCCAATTTCTTATTTAAGCATGCCGATAACCATCGGTAATACTTTTCTCTTTCAGGGTCATCTCTGGATATTTTAAATAATGGCATGTTAATCCCGAATTTATCCAATGTTAGTTCCATGCATTCTAATCGAGTGGGTGTGCCGCCTCCTTTTCTCACATCCACTTCAGGGTCCTGACCTTCGCGTGAGGGATTTCCCCTCTTAACAACCGGTCTAAGGCTAGATGCTGAGACAGGCAAATTATCACAAGCGGATACCCAAAGCGTACTTACAACATCCGGATAGATTTCAGGAGAGAGCCACTTCCCCTGTGTTTGGCCAAACATCCGTTCTGTCCCGTGCTAGTCAATTTACCGTGCTACGTACCCCGCCCTCCCCCCCCCCCCCCGCCAATTAAGGTGCTCACCAGCTTCAAATGTAATAGGTTACTGCCACTAACCCAGTGCCCATTCGCGGCGACGCACCCAAAGAAAAATGTAATAATTCACTGTTAATGATCCGCTGCCCAGTTCCTCAGCACGCAGAGACTTTAATTCTCACAATACTTCAAATCCTTAAATACTCACAATATCTCGTCGAGTCCTCTGTTACCCCGATACCTCATAATCTTTAATACTCACAATACCTCGTCTGGTCCTCTGTTACTCCAAATCTACTGACCTGTGGTACTCGGGCTATCGTCAACTCAGTTTTCGGAAGGAATCCGTCAGAGGTTGCC
Source organism: Hypanus sabinus (assembly GCF_030144855.1). NCBI lineage: Eukaryota > Metazoa > Chordata > Chondrichthyes > Myliobatiformes > Dasyatidae > Hypanus > Hypanus sabinus. Next base: position 18,407,391 of record NC_082719.1, read on the forward strand.
CGCCAGACGAATAGGTCGTCAAGGTGTACAATTAATGAGAATGATCAAGGTAAATCTTACCTTGTGGGCCCATGCATCTCAAGTCACGGCCATCACTAACGGCGTGATGCAATAATTCAAGATACCACGAATTCAATAAAACCATAAAACAAGCGATACTTCGTCAAACTTCACATTTTATTTGTAGCATTCTATGGGGGAAGTTACAGACTGATCTCCCAAAGAGACAGTCCAGACACTGCCCTGCCCCTGAAGAACTTTGATCATTACAGGAAATATTATAATTATGCGAGTAATACAGTTTTAGAATAGTTTCGATCACATGCTAAGATACAATTAGACGTAAAATCATTATTAGTTAGTTATAATTATTTCTGCCAAGACTAGCCTGGATACAACTTAACTTCCTCATATTGGCACCTCCCCCTGAGTCTTCCCCCTTCTCTCGAACGTTCTCTCCCATATTTAATTATGCCTTGAGATGCCCCTTCAATCATGCTATACCCATATTTAGTTATGTTCAGCACTTTTAGAAAACAATGTCTAGTGCGTCACCTGTTGCCGGGTAGAGTTTCTTTCTGACTGCTCAGTAACATAAGGTACCTATAAGACAACTGATCATAAGCTAATCATACCCCTTAGTCCATTCCCTCATTTACCTATCCCTCTACCTAAGTCTACCTTCACCAAATGGACAACACGACGCCTTCGCCCAACGCCTGGATCTGGGCTGGGTAGTGATAGTGCAGTTGTGCCTTGGGAACGTGAACAAACCGACAGTTAAGACGCTCAAGACTAACATGCTAGAGAGTGTCCGCCATTCAATTTTTCATACATGCACAAGCTTTACGGGTATCAAGGAAGCACAAAAAACTTTAACAAACTTAGTCAAGTAACTGAGAAGATAGTGCGACAGTCGTCGCCCAAATTGAGCACGACAGTAAACTTGCTCCTTCAGTGGAAGACACCATCTTCTCGAAAATAATGGACACAAAGGTTTACTGAGATGAAGCAGACAACTGGGTCGTCCCACTTCCATTCAGTGAACCACGCCAGCGCTTGCCAAAGAATAAACAGCAGGCGGTCAAGCAGTTCACATCTTTGCAACGAACTCTGAAAAGGAAACCTGAGATGCAGAAACAATACGTAGTATTCATGGAGAAGATCTTCGCTAATGGACATACACCGCCACTGAAAGGAGGTGAGGAGTTCTGGTACCTCCCAACGTTTGGGGTTTACCACCCGCAAAAGTCCATTCAGATCAGGGTGGTCTTTGAATCCAGTGCCCAGGCATCTCATTATGTGCTCCTCACAGGCCTCGACCTTAATAATGCCCTCCTTGGGGTCCTGCTATGCTTCCGGAAAGAGAAGGTCGCAGTCCTAGCAGACGTCCAGTAGATGTTCCATCGTTTCTTAGTACAGAAAAACCATCGCAACTTCCTCAGTCTTTTATGGCACAAAGACAATGACACCAACAAGGAAGTCATTGAGTACAGGATGAAGGTCCATGTTTTCGGCAATAGTCTATTACCTGTCGTCGCCATCTATGGGCTGCGAAGAGCGATCGGAGAGGGTGCACAGGAGCACGGCGATGACACCGTTACGTTTATGGAAAGACACTTCTACATCGATGACTGCTTGATAGCAGTACAGAAAGCTGAAGCAATCGATCTACTCCGACGAACGCAGGCCTGACTTGTTGACTCAAACCTCCGCTTGCACAGGTTCGCATCAAACTGTCAGGCAGTCATGTAGGCCTTCCCACCTGATGACTGTGCTCCAGCAATCAAGAACCTAGATTTAGATGGAGAAACCATACCCTCACAAAGGAGTTTGTGCCTCCTCCGGAAGATCACAACCGACACATTCACGTTGTCCGTGCCGACCACAAGCAAACCATTCACCCGCCATGGAGTTCTCTCCACTGTCAACAGTATTCTCGAACTGCTGGGTCTACTGGCGCCGGTTACGATCCAGGGAAATGCCCCCCTCAGGGAACTTACCTCTGAGCTCTCATACTGGGACACTCCTCTACCAGAAGATAAGGTAAGCAGATGGGAAGCTTGGAGAGTTTCACTTCAAGGCCTAAAACAGCTGCATATCCCAAGTAGGTATACTGCGACCTCACACAACGAAGCTGCGCACAGAGAATTGTGCGTGTTCTCGGATGTGTCAACCAAGAACATCGGTGCTCTGGCTTACTTGAAAGTAGTTCGGAAAGATGGTCAAGTTGAAGTAGGATTTGTGACTGGTAAGGCGAAGCTAGCATATCTGTCCGAGCCTATAATCCCAAGGCTTGAACTGTGCGCAGCTGTCCTAGGTGTGGAAATGGCAGATCCTTTCCAGGACGAGCTCGACCTAGTGCTGGATGCCACCAAGTTTTACACAGACAGCAAAGTAGTACTTGGATATGTTACGTATCCCGTAACTGGATAACTCACCAGCAAAGATAGAGAGGTCCGTTGGAGTCTGATGGCACTATTTTCGAACGTTTTATTCATAAAGGGGGCACAAAATTAAGGTTAAACCAAACATTCAGAACATCTACATCGGCAAAACTCAATCTAAAGCGCGGGTATAGCAATAATCATCATTAAGAAATAATCTCGACTGTTGTCTAGGGGATAATATATTGTCCGTTGGGACTATAAAAGTCACTCAGAAGTCTGCAGCCTTCAGTCTCTTGGGGCATCGCTGGATTTCACGTGTTTCAGAGAGAATGAGGAGAAAACGGGAAAACTTGCCCGGGTCTTTGACGAAGCAACACCTTTGAATCAGGGGAACGTTGTTTCCCTGTTATTAGTTCGAAGTCCTTCTCGGTATTATCAGCCACCTGCTCCCCAGGCAGAGAAGTTACAGCCACGTTGCTTTTGACTGGCTTCCAGCTATCACGGGAGCGTTGAGCGATCGAGTCCTTCTGGTGCGTCTCTCTGTGGGGTACCGCCTTCTGCAGTCCCCTTTTATCTTGACTTGCAGAGTTGTAGATGTCCATCAAAGTAGGGTGAGGCAATCCCCACCCAGTTGTTGCGTAGCAGGGTCATGCCCTCAGCACAGGTGTCTCTAAGAGCCATGGCCAAAACCGTTACATTGTCTCTCATTTGCCTGGGTCCGAGACCCGAATTAACAGTGCTCTTACGATTCTCCGGAAGGAGGGGCTGCTCCCGCTCCTTCGGCCCCTCGGAGCTGTGGTACATTCATAACAGATAAATCTATAATGAATCAAGACGTTTCTACGTGTACGTTTACAATATAGTTTAATGCATCCGCCTGTCCTTAAAGCCCGATCAATGGCATTATGTATGTAGAGAGGAAAACCCTGCAGACCACGCATCGAGATCCTGACATGCATCCCGTCTGGTGCAGAATTCCTGGTTCACTGGACTCCCCTTCCTGTATCAGCCACCAGAAGAAATAACACAAACGAGCGAGACAATTGAGCTGATCGAACCCAAAAGAGACGCGGAAATTCGGGCGCCAATACAAACCTGTGCCACCTACCTGGAAGAATCAATACGGACCACTGACCACTTTCAATGGATCTCCACCTTGAACTCCTTAGTGAGAGGATTTGCGTTCCTCATCCATATCGCCAGATCCCACAAAACACTCACCCCAAAATAGCAAATGTAAAGGATGGCACTAACGTGGCTTACTGTGGATGAATTCATCTACAGTGATGGCACTATGGATGAATTGGCCCTGTGGTGAACTACATATACCTGTCTGGACATGCACCCTGCTGACTGCTCCTGTGGTTCCTCCCACAGACCGCGGTATAAAGGCGATTGAGGTCTGAGCCTGGCCTCTCTGTCTCCAGGATGTAGTATGGTGGTCAACCACTGCTTGTTCCTTCTTCCACTCAATAAAAGCCGATATCTCGCCTTTACTTCTCAGAGAGAGTTACTGATGGTGCATCAGGCCCAGACAAAGGAGGATAATATGCTGGATCAGAAGGCTGGTGGGTGGTAGGTGAGGACAAGGGGAACACGGTCCCTGTTGTGGTGACGGGAGGATGGGGTGAGGGCCAAAGTGAGGGAAATGGAGGAGATGTGGGTAAGGGCATCACCTATGTATAGGAGGCTGCACCGGGAGCACCGGATGCAATAGATACATCCTCGTGCGAGACCCGATGCAGATTGGGGGACCGCTTCATCGAGCACCTACACCAGACAGGATCTCCGGGTTGCCACTCACTTCAGCTCTCCTTCACATTCCCATTCGGATATGTCCATACATGGCCTCCTCTACTGCCATGATGCGGCCAAACTTCGGTTGGAGGAACATCTCATATACCGTCTGGGTAGTCTCCAGCCCCTTGGTATGAACATCGAATTCTCCAACTCCTGGTAATTTCCTCCCTCTCCCTTCCCCCATCCCACCTTCACTCTGTCTCCTCTTCTAGCTGCCTATCACCTCTCATGACTCTGCCTTCTTCTACTACCCATAGTACCCATACTACCCATGCTCTACTACCCATACTACCCATACTACCCATGCTTTCCCCTTTCTTCACCCCTCCTGCCTATCACCTCCCTGCTTCCCCTCCCCCACCCCAATCGTTCCTCTGATTGGTTTTCCACCCTCCCCCACCTTCTTTATAGGGCCCCTATCCCCTTCTTCTTTAGTCCTGATGAAAGGTCTCAACCCGAAACATTGACTGCTTCTTTCAAAGGATGCTGCCCGACCTGCTGAGTTCATCCAGCTTTTTTGAACATCTTGAGTTCTATAAGGCTTTTGCTCCTTTATTACTCCTCACTTACTTTCTGTCCTTTCTGACTCTTTTCAATTAGGAAGGTTGTTACAATCTTTTTATGACACCTCCATTTCTCTTATTCTCAAAAACAATAAAGATCCAACTGATTGCTCTTCCTACAGACCTATTTCTTTACTTAATGTTGAAGCTAAAATTTTATCTAAACTTTTGGTCCATAGGATGGAAAATATTCTTCCTTGTGCTATTGTTGCACGGACATGGCTGTGGGTCGAATCCAAGTGCTGAACACGGGCGTGGAGACTTTGGAAAGTGACGCTGTCATCGTAGCGAGAGTGGATAGGTTTCCAAGGGGGGTTTCGTCAGAGTCTTGGTCTCAGGAGATAATTCAGGAACAAGGCTGGGCTTAATCGTTCTGAACATCATGGAGTGAGGTACTCGTATACGAGTTGACCAATGAACTGGCAGCTTCTATTGGTCTCATTCTATTGGTGGTCTCAGGACTCTTATGCTACTCCGTTCAATGGCATGCAGGTGTTCGTAACTCCTGGAACCTGGGAATAGATTGGGCACTAATGAGGGGTTAATTGCCTAATTCTGGAGAAGGACATCCAGGTGCCAGAAGAGGCCATGATAGTTATCTCTGATGACCAGACCAGATTAATTAAAAATTGTTATTCTCATTTTAACATTCGTCGTTTAGCGCATGTTATTTATTCTCCCTCTAAATAAGCATCGGAATGCGTGATTTCTTTAGATGCTGAGAAAGCTGTTGATCGGGTTGAATGGAATTATTTATTTAAAGTATTAGAAAAATTAACTTTGTTCCAATTTTATTCAATTGATTAAATTACTTTATGCATCACCCACTGCACAGGTTCTTACTAACTGTCAGAGGTCTAAACCATTTAATCTCCAACATGGTACCAGACAAGGATGTCCTTTGAGTCCTTTGCTTTTTGATTTGGCTTTAGAGCTTTTAGCCATCACGTTTCATGAATCCGTTGGCATCTCGGCTATTTTAAGGAGGGGTATCACTCATAAGTAGTCACTTTATGCTGATGACTTTTTGCTCTACATCTCTAATGTGGAGTCCTCTCTACCCTCAGTACTTCCTTTACTTTCTGAATCTAATCAATTCTCAGGATATAAACTTAATCATCATAAGAGTGAACTTTTTCCTTCGAATAATTTGGTATCAGTCAACTCTGACTTTCCTTATAAAATTGTAAGAAATCAATATACTTATTTGGGTATAACAATTACTAGGAATTATACATTTCTTTTTAATGAAAACTTTATCACTCTTTTGGAATATGTGAAGAAGGTACTATCAAACTGGTCTCCCCTTTCATTATCGCCAATGGATGTATCAATTCTATTAAAATGAATATTTTGCCTATTTTTAATATTTATTTCAAGCCCTATCTGTTTTCATTCCTAAATCATTTTTGACTCTTTAGACTCGATTATATTTTCTTATTTATGAAAGAGTAACACCCCTCGATTAAACAAAGTTCATCTTCAGAAAACTATATAAAAAATGGGGGACTAGCCCTACCCAATTTTAGGTTTTACTACTGGGCAGTGAACATTAAGTTTTGGTTATATTATATTAATCCTGATAACAATCCGGTTTGGGTTTCTTCAGAAGTAAATTCTGTTAATAAATTTTCTATTATTTCTCTTCTTAGTTTTTCAATTCCTCTATCCTTAAGTAATTTAACTGATAATCATGTAGTTAAACATTCTTTGAGGATTTGGTTACAATTTAGAAAATTCTTCAGGATATTTGGTTTCCACTCTCTAGTACCATTTTTTTTCTAATTATTTTTTTAAACCTTCTTTGACTGATGTAGTTTTTAAAGAGTGGAATAGACTAGGTATTAACTGCTTTCAGGATCTGTTTGTTGGAGATAGTTTTTTCTCATTTGATTAACTGTCTATTAAATACTATCTTCATAAAGCTCACTTTTTTAGATATTTACAAATTAGAGACTTTTTGCATTCTCAGCTTCATACATTTCCTAAATGTCCAGATAAGAATTTAATTGATACAATTTTTACTCATGGATCTATTTCTAATATTTATGGTATGTTGTTGGCAATGGGAAACATTCCATTAGATAAAATCAAAACTCTCTGGGAAAAAGGACTACAGATTTCAATTGATGAGGATACTTGGAATGAAATTTTTAAGCTTCTTCACACCTCTTTATTAGTGTGTATCACTCTTTTACAATTTAAAGTGGTTCATAGATCCTATATGACTAAAGATAAGTTCTCTCGTTTTTACTCATATTTTTCTCCATATTGTAATAGGTGCAATGTCAAAGAGGCCTCTCGAATTCATATGTTTTGGACCTGTTCACAGCCTGATAAATTTTGGAAAGAAGTATTTCAAACTTTCTTGGAGCTTTTTAAAGTAAGCTTTAAACCCAACCCTCTGACTGTCTTGTTTGGCATTGTTGGAGGAAATTATTTTACTCTTAAGCGGAATGATTTGCATATTTTGGCTTTTAATTCTCTTTTAGCCAGAACAGTTTTGTTGTTTAAATGGAAAGTTGCCAATCCGCCTACTCATGCCCATTGGATGATTGATGTTATGTCATGTTTAAACCTAGAGAATATTTGGTGTTCTATTTCTATACCTAGACAAGTTTTTTTTCACATTATGCGGACCTCTTTGGAACTACTTTCACAATCTTCGACTTGTTCAGCAATGATGTTGGCTATTATATGTGTGTTGCCTTTATGGCAGTTATTTAGTTTATAATATTTTTGCTTTAGTAATTCGTTTGTTAGCATTTTAGTTAAAGTTAGGAATGTTTAAAGTAAATTTGTTGTCTGTGATATACTGCGGCATGCGAATTCGTCACATCCGGTTTCGCCATGTCCTGTGGGAAAATACCGGTTTGGAGAAACGGGCAGGAGGGGGCCACACATGTGCAAGTCCAGCGCAAGAAAAGTTGTCTCTCTACGCAGTAGAAACATAGTGAAGCAAAGCCGTAAGTTCATGAGATAATCGATATGTTGAATTAAAATGTTAACGTCGATTCTGTTAAAAGTAATGACGGTCGATAAGGTTTATGTTTTCGTTAAAGAGTTGCGGATAGTTTGTGTTGAAGTGTATTTAAAGCAGTCAATGGTGTAGGTAGATTCTGACTGCTACACTTTAATGTAATGTAGTTGTTGTAGTTTTACTTTTGCAAGTATTTACGATGTACATGTGATATCAAGAAGGAAACAAATGCTGTACAAATCTTGTATTGTTTTATCAACAGTTTTCACCATACGTTAATGTGGAAGAGTGAACAGTAAATGGTTAATCTTACTGCGATCCTGTTTTCATTGACTACGGTTTATCTCGGTGTTTAGTTTGGCGTTCTCTTACACCTGAGCGAGAACACTACAATATGTTTGAAATTACGATTATATGCCCAAGATTGTTTTCTTTTCTTTTAACCAAACAGCTGTTTTTTCCAGCTTTTTTTCTTTTTTACTCTTTTCCATTTTTTTATTATGGGGTTTTGATTTTGCTTGAGATTTGAATAAAATATACCTTTTCAATATTATGGTTAAATTATTTTCCACAGATATGGGGCATTTCAACCTTGTTTCTGTTTCTATAATATCATAATGTATTTTGTATGCGTCTATGCAAGTCATTAATAAAAATGTTGAAAAAGAAACCACTGCAAGCACAAAATGGTGTCAACCAATTTTTCCTGTACATGCTGATAAATGGTTATTAAGACCTATCTTTATTGTTAACTGTAATTTAGTCACAAATAACAGACACACCAACATTTCCAGTTAAGTTATCTTTTGATCAATCAGTAAACATGTTTAACATGACACGGTAATTTTCCCTAACATATTAACGAACCAACAGCCTCTCAGGCTTATCAGTATGGACTCAGTAAAACATGCAACCTAAAATCAACTGAAATCATTCAAAAAAACCCATGTGGGGTTACTGAACAATCTACAGTAGGACATACTGCATAATCCAACAGACCCATATTCCTAGTGTGATATGAACCCAGCCACCGATATTAAAAACACCCTTCTGTTCCTAGTAGTCTTCCAGAACACTTTTAACAGTGTTATCATTTCTCTACCTCCTTAAATTAATCCAGTATGTTAACATCAACTTCAACCTCCATAACTGTAAGTGTAATTGTTCCATTTCAGCCATAGAACCATAGAATATTACAGCACAGAAACAGTCCTTGTGGGCCTTCCTGGCTATGCTGAATCATTTTTCTGCCTCATCCCACTGACCTGCACCTGGACCATATCCCTCCATACACCTCTCATCCATGTACCTGTCCAAGTTTTTCTTAAATGTTAAAAATGAGCCCGCATTTATCACTTCATCTGGCAGCTCATTGCACACTCCCATCACTCTCTGCACGAAGAAGCCCTCCCTAATGTTCCTTTTAAACTTTTCCCCCTTCACCCTTAACCCATGTCCTCTTTTTCTCCCCTTGCCTCAGTAGAAAAAAGCCTGCTTGCATTCTCTCTATCTATACCCATCATAATTTTATATACCTCCATCAAATCTCCCCTCATTCTTCTCCATTCCAGGGAATAAACTCCTAACCTATTTAACCTTTCTCTGCAACTCAGTTTCTCAAGTCCCGGCAACATCCTTGTAAATCTTCTATGCACTCTTTCAACCTTATTAATATCCTTCCTGTAATTCGGTGACCAAAACTGCACACAATACTCCAAATTCGGCCTGGCATCTGCTCTGTACCTACTCCCCAGCACCTTAAACCTGTGTCCTCTTGTAACCATTTCAGCCCTGAGAAAAAGCTACTGACTATCCACACGATCAATGCCTCATGTTTTTGGGGATGACTTTCCAGGGGAGAGCTGATTTGGGTGAATTCTGTCAGTGCACTTTCTTGTTGTTTTGTAGCTTAATAAACAACAGTTTTATTAATACAAACCAGAATTGCCGTGAGGTGAACATAAGACCACTAGTCTCTGGAGTCTTTGTGTCCCAGTAAACTAAACACCCTGACCATAGTTACCAGTAAGTGAATTATTTAAACGGCTAATCGCCGAGTTGAATTATGTTTGCTGGCCATTAAGTCGTCTCTTCTTGATGTGGATGTTCACGGTATCCAAATGAAAGCGGCAAACGGTCGAATCTGTACGCTGAACCTCCGACCTCCAACCACTGGCGGCGTTGCCTTGTCCTCCGACGACTCGTGTCAATGTTGTGACCTTGAAGGTTGGTTGCGATGTGGGTACCTCCAACCACTGATGGCGTTGTGGGGAACTCCGATGGCGACTGGTGGAGCTGACAGGAACGGTGACGCGCAGGCGCATATTGCTGACCCTTGTTCTCCCGTTCCGGCGGCGGCGAGGGAGGGGTTGTGTTCGGGTTTTTGTTAGTTGGGGGCCGGTTGCAGTGGGAAAGGGCTGAGACTGAGCTCTGTCGGACGGCTGGAGGCTTCGGGCAGCCTGGTTTTACTTTTTTTTACCCAAGCCCGGGCTGTGGGATTAGTTACACACACAAAATACTGGAGGAACTCGGTAGGCCAGGCAGCATCTACGGAAAAGAATACAAACCACATTTCGGACCGGAATCATTCGGCAGGACTGGAGAAAAAATAACTGACGAGTGGATTGAAAAGGTGAGATGTAGGGAGAGAGAAACACAATGTGATAGGGGAAACTTGGAAGGGGAAGGGATGAAGTAAAAAGCTGGGAGGTTGATTTGTGAAAGAGATGGACAGCCATGGAAGAAAGAAAAGGGGAAGGAGCACCGGGGAAGGCGATGGGCTGTCAAGGTGAGAGGTGAAAAAGGGGATGGAAAATTGTGAAAGAGAGGAGAGGGTGTGGGAGGCATTGCTGGACGTTAGAGAAATCAATGCTCATGCCATTGGTTTGAAGGTGACCCAAATGGAATATGAGTTGCTGTTCCTCCAACCTAAGTGTGGCGTCATCATGACAGTGGATGAGGCCAAAACTGGACATAATGGGAATGGGAAGTGGAATTAAAATTGGTGGCCACTGGGAGACCCCGCTTATTCTGGCAGATGGAGCAGAGGTGCTCGGCAACGTGGTCTTTCAATCCATGTTGGGTCTCAATGATATACAGGAGACCGCACCAGACACAGTAGATGACCCCAGTAGTCTCAAGGGTGAAGGTTCGCCTCACACGGAAGGACAGTTTGCGGCCCTGAATGGTAGTGAGGGAGAAAGTGTAGGGGCACATGTAGCACTTGTCCATCTTGCAAGGATAAGTGCCCGGAGGGAGATCAGTGGGAGGAAAGAATAGACAAGGAAGTCGAGTAGGGAGAGATCCCTGTGGAAAGTGGGTTACGGTGTGAAAGATGTATTTGGGGTTTGGGCTCCATTGGAGGTGGAAAGAAGTTTCTTAGATTTATATGCTGCACACAGAGACTGGTGGAGTGATAGGTGAGGACAAGGGGAACCCTATCCCTGTTAGGGTGGTGGGAGGATGAGTGAAATGGAAGTGAAGCCCCTTTCTCTGAAACAGGACAGATTCTTCATTCCAGAATGACAAGCCTTATCCTGAGAGCAGATGAGGTGGAGACAGAGGAATTGAGAGAAAGGGATGACATCTTTTCAAGAAACAGGATGGGAAGAGGTATAGTCTAGGTAGCTGTGAGAGTCCGTGGGTTTGTAAAAGACTTCAATGGATAGCTGTCTCTGCAGGTAGAGACAGTGAAATTGAGAAATGGGAGCGAGGTGTCAGAAATGGACCATGTAAATTTGAGGGCCAGGTGGAAGTTGGTCTGTAAATGTTGACTGTACTATTTTTCATAGATATTGTTTGGCCTGCTTAGTTCCTCCAGCATTTTGTGTGTGTGTGTTGCTCAGATTTCCAGCAACTGCTAATTTTCTCCTGTTTGTGAGATCAGGTAGTTGAGGGTCCCCAAGCTGGGTAAAGGTTTGGGGTGAAGGGGATCTGTCTGTGTGCGGGAAGAAGTTATGGATGGATGTGTGGCTGTGGGAGGGGTGTAAGGGTAGTGGGGGGATGACTGCGTGATCCGGAGTGGATTGGTTCTGGGTCAAATTAAGTTGTACCGAGGGCGGATCTGTTCCATTGGATCAGATGGCATACGTGTCCTTTCAGGAAGCAACAATTCTTTCTTTGTATTAATTACTGTCTGATCTTGCTGTTATAATCATGTTTGGTACAACAGAGCCCCAGAGTCTGGGAGCAGCCATCACCATCGTGGGCTGTGTGCAGATTGGGGACAGTGGGGGGAGAGTCAGTGACCTCTGCATCAGAGAAGGACACGGGTTTGTACAGAGCCTGAGATATAAATGTCCTTACAGTGGATTCAGATCTGCTTGCATTTCTGGAGTTGGCAAAGGGAATAGGGAAGGGGCTCAGGAGAGGGGGTTTTTACTGGAGAATCATGGTCAGGTGGTGGAGGAGTACAGGAGCTGTCTAATAGATCATTTTAGTTGTTTTTTTTGTGATCTTACAGGCGGTGTCTGAGGAAAGAGGCTTGTTGAGGAGGAGAGTGAGTCAGGAGGATACCCGGAGGTGAGCAGGTCAGACATGGTAACAGGAGAGTGACAGTAATGTGGTTTCCAGTTGTCCTGATGGCAGGAAGCAGAGAGTGATGGTGGGAGCTGTTTATTGGGCTCGAGGCCTGGGCCTAGTGATGTTCCCCAGGGTTACACCTATTGCTACTTGTCATCTGTGTCAGTAATTTGGTTGAGAATGTGCAGGGTTTGGTTAGTAAGTTTCCAGCATGTTTCCCCTCATCCTCCTTCTCTCCAGAGAGTAAAGTCCTAACTCCCTTAATCGCTGATCATAATGCACACTCTCTAAACCAGGCAGCATCTGGTAAACCTGGTAAATCTCCTCTGTACCCTTTCCAAAGCTTCCACATCCTTCCTATAGTGAGGTGTCTAGAACTGGACACAGTTCTCCAAGTGTGACCTAACCAGAGTTTTATAGCTGCATCGTTACCTCGTGACTCTTAAACTCTATGAAAGCTAACACCCCATAAGCTTTCTTAACTACCCTATCTACCTGTGAGGAAACTTTCAGGGATCTGTGGACATGTACCCCCAGATCCCTCTGCTCCTCCACACTCCCAAGTATTCTGCCATTTACTTTTTACTCTGCCTTGGAATTTGTCCTTCCAAAGTGTACCACCTCACACTTCTCTGGGCTGAACTCCATCTGCTACTTCTCAGCCCACTTCTGCATCCTATCAATGTCTCTCTATCTTAGACAAACCTCTACACTATCCACAACACCACCAACCTTTGTTGGCAAACATGCCAACCCACCCTTCTACCACTACATTCAGGTCATTAGTAAAAATCATGAAACATAGAGGTCCCAGAACCAATCCTTGTGGGACCACACAATTCAGAACCCTCCAATCCGAATGTACTTTCTGCAGGCCACCGAATTCTGAATCCACCTGGCCAAACTTCCCTGGATCCCATGCCTTCTGACTTTCTGAATAAACCTACTGTGTGGAAACTTGTCAAATCCCTTACTAAAATCCATGTAGATTACATCCACTGCACTACCCTCAAGAACTCTATCAGGCTTGTTAGACATGATCAGCCTTTCACAAAGCCATGCTCTCTGTCCTTGATCAGACCATGATTCTCTAAATGCCCATAGATTCTGTCTCTAAGAATCTTTTCCAACAGCTTTCCCACCACAGATGTAAGGCTCACTGGTCTATAATTACCCAGACTATCCCTATTACCTTTTTTGAACAAGGGGACAACATTCACCTCCCTCCAATCCTCCGGTACCATTCCCGTGGACAACGAGGACATAAAGATCCTAACCAGAAGCTCAGCAATCTCTTTCTTCACCTCGTGGAGCAGCTGGGGAATATTCTTTCAGGTCCCGGGGAGTTATCCATCCTAATGTATCTTAACAATTCCAACACCTCTTCTGCCTTAATATCAACATGCTCCAGAACATCAAACTCACTCATATTGTCCTCACCGTCATCAAGTTCCCTCTCATTGGTGAATACCGAAGAGAAGTATTCATTGAGGACCTCGCTCACATCCACAGCCATGGTAAAGTGAGCTTTTGGCACATTGGCCTTTATAAATCAAATTATTGGGTATAGGAGTTGGAATGTTATGGTGAGGTTTTATGAGACATTGGTGAGGCCAAATTTGGAGTATTTTGTGCAGTTTTGGTCACCGAATTACAGGAAGGTTGAAAGAGTGCAGAGAAGGTTTACGAGGATGTTGCCGGGACTTAAGAAATTGAGTTACAGGGAAAGGTTGAATAGGTTAGGATTTTATTCCCTGGAGCGTAGAAGAATGAGGGGAGATTTGATGGAAATATATAAAATTATGACGGGGATAGATAGAGTGAATGCAAGCAGGCTTTTTCTGCCGAGGCTAGGGGCGAAAAGAAAACCAGAGGACATGGGTTAAGGGTGAAGGGAGAAAGTTTAAAGGGAACATTAGGGAGGGCTTCTTCACACAGAGAGTGGTGGAAGTGTGGAATGAGCTGCCAGATGAAGTGATAAACGCAGGCTCACTTTTAACATTTAAGAAAAACTTGGACAGGTACATGGATGATAGGGGTATTGATGGATATGGTCCAGCTGCAGGTCAGTGGGACCAGGCAAAAGGCCTGTTTCTGTAATGTTCTATGGTACAGTTAAACAACACACTGCACTGAAAATCACATTGAGACATTGTAGACTGAACAATATTACAGAACAGTATAGGAACAGGCCTTTTGGACCACAATATTGTGCTGTACTAATTAAATTAGGAACTAAATAGCCAACTAAACTAATCTCTGTTGACATAATGACCAACTTCCTCCAGTCTCTTCATATTTATGTGACTGCCTCAGGGTCTCTGAAGAGTCCAGAATCTACCTGCCTCAGCCACCACCCAAGTGCTCATTCCAGGCTCCAACCAATCTCTGTGTAAAGGAACACGTCTCTCACATCTTCAGAAAGGGCTGCAGAAAGAGAGATTTAACTGGGGAAGCATGGTCGGGGTGAAGGGTTACAGGAGCTGTCTAATAGACCAGTGACTGAAGAGGAGACTGGGCCTGGAGGATATCTGGAAGTGAGCAAGTCAGACCCGATATCAGGAGAGTGACAGTGATGTGGCTCCCTGTCTCAGGATGATGAGCAGTCTCCTCCAGTGAGGAGTTTGTGTGAAGATGCAGCTTTCCTGGAGGTGTAGGAAAGAGGACAACAGGTGGAACCAGCAATGCGAAGACATGGTTTGTCAGGTCTGATAATGAGTTGAATGTACCTTCACCTTCAATCTGAATCAGAAAACAATTCTGAGTTTATTTGAAATGTCAGAAGCAGGGAGATATGACCACATTTGCAGAGGACAGGAGTAGGATCTCCATCAGACCCTCATTGAGATGGTTCCAGTTACAATGCACAGGGATGAAAACACAGTGTTTGGGGCCGGATTTAATCTCTGATTCTGACACAGTGAGAGGGTTAGTTTTCCAGTAAGGGAACAACATTAATGGAAGAAGACACAGGAGCCTCATCAATTGCCAGTTGTTTAGCAGAAGTGACCAATTTGTGTATTACCTTGACAGAAACAGATATTCACAGTGGTGACAAAGTGGTGCAGTCTGGTTTATTTCAGGTTAGAGAGGGGTGTGGTGTTTTGAAATCAATGCCTTGCGGAGCCACAACCGCTAATTTAGCATGTCTGGAGTGGTGGATCATGTAGCACGGTAACAGGCTTTTGGCCGGCCATACCTGTTTCAACCATCCATTCACTGTCTACACTGATCCCATTTATCAGCACTTGGTTCATAACTGACTGTATCTCGGCAGTTTCAATGCTCATCCAGTTTGTAGATGTTGTGAAGGGACTTGCCTCCACCACCACCTCAGGCATTGTGTTCCAGATTTCACCTACCCTCTGAGTGAAAGATCTCTTCCTCAGATCCCTCTAAACCTCTTTGTTCTGTGCTTAAAAATGTGCCCTCTGACCTTGACACCTCTGTCCCAGAATTGTGTCTGGCATGGACTTCAGTGAGGACTTTGATGATGTCCAACATAGTAATTTTCTGTGGAAAGTTAGTTCACCTAGGATCCAGGGAAAGCTGGCTAACTGGGTGCTCAGTTGATTTGATGACAGGAAGCAAAGAGTGATTGTGGGAGGCTGCTTCTTGAACTCGAGGTCCATGCCTAGTGATGCGCCCCACGGTTATGCCCACTTGTAATCAGTATCAATAACTTGGTTACTATCAATAACATTAATTTGAGAGTGTACAGGTACACTTGTACCTTTGCAGCAAGTAAAGTTCAAGAGATTACGTTTTTTGAAAGATAGTACACACACTCTGTTTCTTTCTCCACACTTGTTCTCCTTTAGACACGAGAACACGATAGCACAGTACAGGCCCTTCTGCCCTTGATGTTGTGCTGACCCATATATTCCTTAAAAAAAGTACCAAACCTACACTACCCCGTAACCCTCTATTTTTCTTTCATCCATGTGCCTGTTCAAAAGGCTCCTAAATACCCCTAATGTTTTAGCCTCCACCACCATCCCTGGCAAGTCATTCCAGGCACCCACAACCCTCTGCATAAAAAAGCCCCTGACGTCTCCCCTAAACTTTCCTCCCTTAACTTTATACATATGCCCTCTGGTGTTTGCTATTCGTGCCCTGGGAAACAGGTACTGGCTATCCACCCTATCTGTGCCTCTCATAATCTTGTAGACCTCTGTCAGGTCCCCTCATTCTTCTATGCTCCAAAGAGAAAAGTCCCAGCTCTGCTAACCTTGCCTCAAAAGACTTGTTTTCCAACCCAGGCAAGATCCTAACAATTCTCATGTGCACCCTCTCTATATCTTCCACATCCTTCTGATAATGAGGTGACCAGAGTTGAATACAACACTCTAAGTGTGATCTCACCAGAGATTTGTAGAGTTGCAACATGACCTGTCTACTCTTGAACTCAATCCTCCTATTAATGAAGTCAAGCATCCCTTAGGCCTTCTTAACTACCCTTTCAACCCGTGCAGCGATCTTAGGGATGTATGGATTTGAACCCAAAGGTCCCTCTGTTCGTCCACACTCTTAAGTATCTGACCATTAACCCTGTAGTCAGCATTCTGGTTTGTCCTTCCAAAATGCATCACCTCACACTTATCCGGATTGAACTCTATCTGCCACTTTTCTGCCCAGCACTGCATCCTATCTATATCCTCTTGTAATCTTCGACAACCTGCAGCTCCAAACACAACTCCTGCAATCTTCGTGTCATCTGCAAACTTACTCACCCATCCTACCTCTTCATCTGGTCATTTATAAAAATCACAAATAGCAGTGGTCCCAGGACAGATCCTTCCACTCATCACCAATCTCCAGGCAGGATTCTTCCACTACTACCCTCTAATTTCTTCTTGTAAGCCAACTTTTTATCCAAATAGCCAAGGTTCCACTAATCCCATGCCTCATGACTTTTTTTTTAATAGTTTTTTTAATGCATTTTCTACATCGCTACAGATATTAAAAAAACCCAAATCAAAATGGAGAACATTAATACAGTGCAAAAATAAACATACAATAATAATATAATACAAAAAAAGGTAATTGAGAAAGCACCCAAATTGAAGACATGTAAAATTAGTATCCTCCCCAAGCCCCACAACAAAAAAAAAACTCCAGACCAACCACAACACAATATAGAGAATATAAATCAGGACATTCAAACCCCCAAAACTGTAAATACACTTAAAAACAAGATATTAATGCCTACTACCAAAAGAAAAGGAGCTAAAAGAAAGGGACCGAAAAAAAATCCTTAGTTAAGAGGAAGGTTATGAAAGTATTCAATAAAAGGTCCCCAGACCTTATGGAACTTCATATCCGAATTAAGAACTGAATAATGAATTTTTTCAAGTTCTAAGCAGGACATATCATTAAGCCATTGAGCATGCGTGGGTGGGGCAACATCTTTCCATCTAAGGAGGATTAAACGTCTAGCCAGGAGAGAAGCAAAAGATAATATTCGACACTTAGTTGAACTCAAACGTAAATCTGTCTCACCCAAAAAACCAAACAAAGCAATTAAAGGGTTAGGTTCTAGGTGGTGATTCAGAATATAAGATAAAGTTATGAAGACATCTTTCCAAAATTTCTCCAAGCTAGGGCAGAACCAGTACATATGAATAAGAGAGGCCTTGCCCCTTTTGCATTTATCACAAAGAGGACTAATATTAGGGTAAAATCGAGATAGTTTAGATTTAGACATATGAGCTCTATGAACAATCTTAAACTGTAAAAGGCAATGGCGAGCACAAAGAGAGGTTGAATTAACCGATTTGAGAATCGAGTCCCAAGTCTCATCAGATAAGGAGATATTTAAATCATGCTCCCAAGCCATTCTAATTTTATCCGCAGGGGCACGCCGTAAGAATGCTAATTTATCACGAATAAATGATATTAAACCTTTACCCAGTGGATTAATAGAAAGAAATAAATCCATAACATTTTTCTCAGGCATTTCAGAGAAGTTAGGAATTAAAGGATTAATAAAGTGTCTAATTTGGAGATATCTAAAAAAATGAGCATTAGGCAGATTGAACTTAGCAGAGAGCTGTTGAAAAGATCGAAGCGATTATCAATAAAAAATCTTCAAAATGTCTATTGCCCTTCCTATACCAATCATGGAATGTTGAATCATACATAGTAGGTAAAAAAAGGTGATTATGTAAGATAGGGCTAGAAAAAGAAAAACCATAGAAACCATAAAATTTCCTAAACTGAGCCCATATACGCAAAGTGTGTCTAACAAGAGGATTAACAATTAATCTGGACAAACTACTAGGGAGTACAGAGCCAAGAAGTGCAGAAATAGATAAATCTTTAGTGGAACTCAACTCCATTGCCACCCAATTAGGGCACTTGGGTTGGCCATGAAAAAAGACCAAAAGGCTGCCCAATAATATAAACGAAAGTTAGGTAAAGCCATGCCACCCTCTTTTTCAGATTTTTGGAGATAAACTTTATTAATTCTAGAATGCTTATTCTTCCACAGATATGACAAAATAATAGAGTCTAAGGAATCAAAAAAAGATTTAGGAATAAAAATTGGAATTGATTGAAATAAATATAAAAATTTAGGGAGAACATACATTTTAACAACATTAATACGACCTACCAAAGACATAGGTAGAGGTGACCATTGTAACAGACTCTGTTTTGTAGTATATAAAAGATTGGCAAAATTTTCACAAAAAAGATCTTTAAACTTCCTTGTGACTGTAATCCCAAGATAAGTAATTTGACTATGAACTACTTTAAAAGGGAGGTCACGAAATGTTAATTCTTGTGCTTCTTTATTAATTGGGAAAAGTTCACTCTTATGTAAATTAAGTTTATAGCCAGAAAACTGGCTAAACTGATCAAGAAGTGAAAACATTGGAGGTAAGGATGTAGACAGATTTGAAAGGAAAAGTAATAAGTCATAGCATAAAGAGAAACTTTATGCTCAACACCCCCCCTCCAAATCCCGGTTAATTCAGGACAGTTTCGAAATGCTATCGCCAAAGGTTCTATAGCCAAATCAAAGAGAAAGGGACTTAAAGGGTATCCCTGACGGGTGCCACGTTTGAGATTAAATAACTAGGATTTCTGAAAATTAGTCAAAACAGAGGCAGTAGGACACAGATACAGCAATTTGATCCAAGACATAAAACTTGGACCGAAGTCAAGTTTTTCTAAAACTGCAAAAAGGTAGTTCCACTCTATACGATCAAATGCTTTCTCCGCATCGAGGGAAATAATACATTCAGGAATCCCAGTTGAAGGTGAATATAAAATGTTGAATAAACACAGAATATTAAAAAAAGGAAGACGGTTTTTAATAAAACCAGTTTGATCCTCAGAAATAATAGAGGGAATAACAGTTTCTAATCTATAAGCCAAAACTTCGGCCAAGATTTTAACATCAACATTAAGCAAAGAAATCGGCCGAGACGAGGAACACTCTGTTGGGTCTTTACCCTTTTTTAATAAAAGAATAATAGATGCCTCATTAAAAGAGGGTGGCAATTTACCGTAATTAAATGAGTCAGATAATACTGAGGATAACTGAGGAGAAAGAAGTGAAGAGAATGATTTATAAAATTCTACGGGGAACCCATCAGGTCCAGGAGATTTCCCTGAAGACAATGCAGAAATTGCAAAAGATATTTCTTCTGATGATATAGGCGCATTAAGTTTGGCTTTAAAATCAGATGAAAGCAAAGGAATATTCAGATTATTTAAAAAATGATCAGAGATATTCTCATTCAGAGATTCAAAGGAATAAAGTCGAGAATAAAAATTTTTAAATATGTCATTGATTTCTAAGTGATCCAATGTAAAGTCTCCATTCTCCATCCGGATCTTTGTAATATGTTGTTTAGCTTTGGAACGCCTCAGCTGATTGACTAGAAATTTACCAGATTTGTCACCATGAATATAAAAGCGACTCTTACTTTCAAGAAGTTGGCGTTCAACAGATTGAGTAGACAGAAGATTAAATTTAGTTTGAAGTTCTACACGCTTCTTGTATAATTCAGGATTCTTAGTTTTAGCATACATTTGATCTAATTCTTTAATCTGATTAATAAGGTCTAATCGATCTGCACAGGACTTTCTGTTAAGATTTGCTGTATAGATTATTTGACCCCTTCAATATGCTTTCATGGCATCCCAGACAATCTGGGATGACATTTCAGATGACATATTGATGTTAAAATAAAAGGTTATCTGATTCTTAATAAATTTTAGAAAATCATCATCCGATAATAAAGTCAAGTCAAAACGCCAGTGTTTATTCCTCTGAGGGAGACCAGGAAAATTTAAAGACAAAGTAATTGGGGCATGGTCA
The DNA here is from genome assembly GCF_030144855.1 of Hypanus sabinus. Lineage (NCBI taxonomy): Eukaryota > Metazoa > Chordata > Chondrichthyes > Myliobatiformes > Dasyatidae > Hypanus > Hypanus sabinus. The sequence goes on from NC_082719.1 coordinate 18,427,977, forward strand.
GAAATCAGTATACTCTGATAATCACAAGAATAGACAAATGGAATAAGTTGATTTTCAAGTAAAAAGTAGTCAATTCTAGTAAAGGTATGATGAACATGTGAAAAAAAGAATAATCTCTCTCAGTAGGATGAAGGAAACGCCATATATCAGAGATTCCATAATTAGAAAGAAAAGAGTGAATAGCTAGGGCAGATTTAGTAGGTAATCTAGTAACAGAGGACGATCGATCCAAATTAGGATCTAACCAACAATTAAAATCGCCACCCAGTATAAGAGAGTATGAGTACTCTGATACTTAAATCTGGTACTGAGGAGAAAAAACATTCAAAAAAATTAACATCATCAAAATTGGGAGCATACAGGTTTACTAGTACAACTTTAGTATTATATAATTTACCAGAAACAATAATGAAATGGCCATTTGTATCAGATATCTTATTATGGAGTTCAAAAGGAATATTTGAGTTAATAAGGATGGAGACCCCCCCCCCCCCCCAAGCTTTGGCAGCAAAGGATGACCCGCCCACTTTGACAAAAGCCGAGAATTATCAAAACTACGAATATGTGTTTCTTGAAGGAAAGCAATGTCAGCTTTGAGTTGTTTAATATGCGAGAAGACCTTCCTTCTTTTAACAGGATGATTCAATCCCTTTACATTCCAGCTCACAAATTTAAGTGTATTAACCATTATCAATTGTTAGTGCATAGAAGGTTGCAGGCATATAAAAAATCAAGCAGTACTGTAACAGTCTGGGAGCAAAAATGTAAACATAGATCTGTAGAATCAAAACAGAGAAGTCCTGAGTAAGAAAGGAAAACAAAAGAAACAGTGAGTAGTGTTGGAACTGGAGAATCCACCCCACCCTTGCGACCCAAAACTAGACGGCTACCTAAAAAGCAGCTAGCTCTACAAAAAAAAATTAACCCAAAAATGACTTTCAGTTCCGTATCATTAACAAAAGTTCCGTATAAATAATATAGCTAATAATAACTAATTTATGCACTAGAAAACAGAATTACAAATAGGAACAACTTCAACTGAAGTATAAAACTTAATACAAAAAAATCAGAAGAAAACTAAAACTAACCTACCTGCGAAAAATTATAAAAGATTGAAAGAAAAAAAGGGGGGGGAAAGGGGGAAATTACAAATTTAAAGAGAGTACTTATCAACTGTTTACAGAAAAAAAAGCAAAACTTGAACTATAAATCAACCACCAGGGAGGCCTTCAATAAAAAACTCCAAACCTCCAAAACAAGTTAAAATCAATTGTAGTTTTCTATAGATAAAGTTATACAGAAGTAAAATAAATTACACAAGTAAAATCTAAAAGTCCGCAGGGAAACATTAAACTTAAATCATCTATTTAGAAAAAACGCACCAAGTCCAGGGAGAGATTGGCTACAGCCCTTAGAGTTTCAATAGTTAATATCTGAATTATTCAAGTAAAGTCTGAGTTCGGAAAAAATAGTTTTACTTCGAGAAGTACTTATCAACCATTTTAGAAGGTCAGGCCGGTTCCAAAGAAGATGAGGTGGCTGGAAGACTTTCAACAAATGCCTCAGCCTCCTTCACTGATTTAAACCATTTATAATCTCTAGTAGTAAGCGTAATTTGAAGATCGGCTGGATTTCAGAGAGAGGGTCTGAATCCGCGATCAAAAAGCACTTTCATTACACCTTTAAACTCAGCACGCATCTTCAGAACCTGGGGGGCATAATCCTCCACAAAACGAATGACTGTATTTTGAAAAGCAAAAGTACCTCTAATCAAACGGTTTTTCACCTGGTATCGATGAAAGCATAAAATAACGGGCCATGGACGGGAACCCAGAGTTGCACGAGGAACATAAATCCTGTGAGCCCTTTCAAGCTCAGGTGGAGTTGGAAGAAATTCTTTCCCGAAAATCTCACAGCGAAAATCAGAAAAAAATTCAACGAGAGAGCCCTGTTCGATGGCCTCTGGCAAACCAAGAATTCGTAGATTGCAACGTCTGCTCCGATTTTCAAGATCCACCATTTTGGAAGAAAGTTTACTGTTCTTCTCCTTTAGGTTGGAGCAGAAAGTTTCAAGATGTTGAACACGGCGTTTTAAATCTTCAGAAGTTAAGTCAAAGCGAGATAGATGTTCACTCTAGCATTAATCTGATCCAATTTAGAATCCAGCTGGTTGAAAGAAATTCTAAATTCAATTCTAAAATCCATTAAAGTATCTTGTCGATGTTGTTCCAAAACAGCGAGAATCTCAGCCGACAAAGCCGTAGAAGTTGCCTTTTTCCCAGTTTTAGTACTTTTGGTAGCCATGATAAGATGATGAGTTCGCAGGCAGGTAAAAGAGAACTAATAAAATACCTAACTAAGGTTTAAGAAGGGAGACATATAGTGCAAAGATAGGAAGTATAATGGAGCAAAAGTTCAGAGCGACTAAACAATCGCCATCTTACCGGAAGTCCGCCTCATGACTTTCTGGATGAGTCTCTTGTGGCGGACCTTGTCAAATGCTGTGCTAAAATCCGTGTAGACCACATCTGCTGCCCTACCCACATCAATTTCTTTTGTTACTTCTTCAAAAAAATTCAATTAGGCTCATGAGGCACGATCTTCCTTTTACAAAGCCATGTTGACTATCCTTAAGTAGACTACTTCTCCAAATGCTCGTAGATCCTATCCTTAAGAATCCTTTCCAATAGTTTGTAGACCACTGATGTAAGACTCACCGGTCTTACTTAGCATCATGCCCTTGTCCTTCTACCCTCATCTCTGCAGTCACATTCTGATTCACAAACCCCTGTCAAAATAGTTTAAACACTCCCCAAAATACCTGCCCGCCAGGATATTGGTCCCTTTCCAGTTCAGGTGCAGCCCGTCCTTTTTGTACAGGTCAGACCTTCCCCAGAAGATGATCCAGAAATCTGAACCCCTGCTCCCTTCACCAACTCTTCAACCACGCATTCATCTGCCATGACTTCCTGTTCCTACCCTCTCTGCCTCATGGCACAGGCAGCATTCCTGAGATTACCACCCTTGAGGTCCTGCTTTTCAACTTTTTTCCTAACTCCCTATATTCCTTCTTCAGGACCTCATCCCTACTCCTATCTATGTCATTGGTCCCCATGTGGACAATGACATCTGGCTGCTCACTCACTCTCCTGAGAATACCGAGAACTTGATCGGAGATATTGCAGACTCTGGCACCAGGGAGGCAACAGACCATCCGGGATTCTCAATCTTTCCCACAGAACCTCTTATCTGTCTCCCTAACTATCAAACCCCCTATCACTACTGCTGTGTTCTTTTCACTCCTTCCTTTCTGAGCTGAGGGTCCAGTCTCGGTGCCAGAGACGCGACCACTACAACTTGTCCCTGGTAGGTCGTCCCCACCAGCATTATCCAAACATAGAGAAGTTCAGTGCAGAAACAGGCTATTTGGCCCATCTTGTCAAAGGTGAAAAAAACATTCAAGCTGTCTAATGCAACTAACTGCACCAGGACCATCGCCCTCCATACCCCTACCATCCAGGCTCCCATCCAAACTTCTTTTAAATGGTGAAACTGAGCTCATTCCCACACTAACGACCATTTCAGTAAAGAGCTTTTCCAAATGTTCCCATTAAATTTTCACTTCCCCATTTACCCATGACCTCTGGTTATCATCCCACCCAACCTCAGTGGAAAAAACTGCTTGCATTGACCCTATCTGTATCCTCCTAATTTTGTATTCTTCTAACAAATCCTCAAAGCAATTTCCTTGTTTATGTTTAGAGCGTTTTTTTTAGGTGTATAAGATGATGAGGGGCACTGACCGTGTGGATATCCAGAGGTTTTTTTCCCAGGGCTGAAATGGCTAACATAGTTTTAAGGTGCTTGGAAATAGATACCGAGGGGAGGTCAGGGTAAGTTTTTTTACACAGAGAGTGGTGGGTGCGTGGAATGCACTCCCAGCTATTTGTGTGAGGGTGTTTCAGTTACTGTGGGACCAGGAACCCATGGAGGTCTGTGGGAACGGAATAATACCAATGGAGAGAGACAGACTGAGCCTGGTCACAGATTGGAGACAGTAGAAATGCCCCATTCTTACAGAGACAGGAAGAGCATCAGAGAATTTGATGGTCATTCCAGATACCAGCGCTGTGCCCAGTTAGAAAATAATTTCTCTCTCCAACTTGGGTTGAACTTCACAGTAACAATGTGATGCCAGATCACACCTTGACAACTCAAGTGATCTCATCTGAAATGTTGTCCTACATGCATTGATGGATTTTGTAAATCTTTTTACAGGTTAAAAATGACAAGGAATTTGTCTACGGGAATCTCGAACACGACACACCGATTTTGCTGTCTTTATCCAGATATTTAAGAAGTGGAGCAAGGGATTCACATGGTCATCTGACCAACTGGCATGCCCGTCAGTTTACACAGGGAAGAGGCCGTTCATCTGTCCAGACAGTAGGAATAGATTCACTCGGTCATTTCAACTGAAGGCACTTCAGAAAGTTCACACTGGGACAAGGCCATTCATCTATTCTGTGTTTGAGAAGGGATTCAGTGGGTCTTCCCACCTGTGGACACACCAGTCAGTTCACATTGGGCAGAGTCTGGTCATCTGCTGAATTTGTGGGGAAGGATTCACTCTGTCATCTGACCTAATGGCTCACCAGCGAGTTCACACTGGGGAAAGACCGTTCACCTGCTCGGACTGTGGAAAGGGATTCACTTTTTCATCTAAGCTGAAGATACATCAGCGAGTTCACACTGGGGAAAGGCCGTTCACCTGCTCAGTTTGTGGTAAAGGATTCACTCAGTCATCCCACCTGCAAGCACACTGGTCAGTTCACACTGGAGAGAGGCCGTTCACCTGTTCAGACTGTGGGAAAGGATTCACGTGGTCATCTGACCTAATGGCACACCAACGAATTCACACTGGGGAGAGGCCTTTCACGTGCTCGGTGTGTGCGAAGGGATTCACTTGCTCATCCCAACTGAAGGTACATCAGAGAGTTCACACTGGAGAGAGGCCGTTTACCTGCTCCAACTGTGAGAAGGGATTCACTCGGTCATCTGACCTAATGGCACACCAGCGAGTTCATACTGGCGAGCGGCCGTTCACCTGCTCGAATTGTGGAAAGGGATTCATTTGCTCATCTCACCTGAAGGTACATCAGCGAGTTCACACTGGAGAGAGGCCATTCATCTGCTCGGACTGTGGGAAGGGATTCACTCAGGCATCTGATCTACTGAAACACCAGTCAGTTCACACCGGAGAGCGACCATTCATCTGCTCAGAATGTGGGAAGGGATTCACTCGGTCATCTCACCTGAAGCTACATCAGAGAGTTCACACTGGAGAGTGGCCGTTCTCCTGCTCGGACTGTGGAAAGGGATTCAGTTGGTCATCTGAACTGAAGGTACATCAGCGAGTTCACACTGGAGAGAGGCCATTCACCTGCTCAGACTGTGGGAAGGGATTCACTCTGTCATCTCATCTGAAGGAACATCAGCGAGTTCACACTGGGGAGAGGCCATTCACCTGCTCAGTCTGTGGGAAGGGATTCACTTCGTCAACTCCACTGAAGGTACATCAACGAGTTCACACTGGAGAGAGACCATTCACCTGTTCAGACTGTGGGAAGGGATTCACTTTGTCAGCTGATCTACTGAGACACCAGTCAGTTCACAGCGGAGAGTGGCCATTCACCTGCTCGGACTGTGGGAAGGGATTCACTTGCTCATCTAAACTGAAGGTACATCAGCGAGTTCACACTGGGTAAAGGCCGTTCACCTGGTCAGACTTTGGAAAGAGATTCTCTCAGCCAAATCAACCAAATGTGCATCATTGAGTTCACATTGGGGAGAGGCCATTCACCTGCTGTGAACGTGGGAAGCGATTCACTCAGTCATCTAACTTTACGTAACACTCGCTTCGGCTAGCAGCTTAATATAGGGGGTGATAGACCACTCCCCAACCCGGCCAAACTTAAGAAATCTGATTTGGGTGGATGCAGTGTGATGTGTCCCCGATACAAATTAGTAGCATGAAATAACAAACAGTACACAGTATGTGATTAAACGATTGTGCTTTATAATTCTTATTTTGACTATAGAGTTAGTGAAGAAAACAAAAAAAAGAAAAAGGGCCCAGTCCCTGCATTCACATCTTCTCATCTCTCCCTGGCAAAAGACCGCGAATGCCTTTCTTCTCGACTCACAAAAAAGAACATTTTTGTCATTGAATAGCCCTGCACGCTGAAACCCTGTTATCTCTAGTCATAACCTATACATTGCTGCTCCAGAGAAACCATTACCTCAGCAGTGAAACATTACAGAGAGGCCATTACATTAGCAGTGAAACCTTGCGGTGTGTTGCACTTGTGACACACTATCGGGTTCAATAAGAGAAAATTTCAATATGCTGCATGCTGGATATTTGTACATCACCATTGCTGAATGCAATTTTGAGAGAGACTGTTGGTGCTGAGCTCTGCAATTATTTCTGCTGCTCACCACACCTTGTTCTGCACCCTGGCCACTGTGCATGGGAGGAGTACTTTCTGCTGCACATTCACCTTTGATGGGACTGGAGTTCAATATTCTGGACCTGAGACAAATAAATCAATTCTGTTTTAAACTCTGTCACTGGTACTTAGTGAATTTATAACACACTTAGTGTACAGTGGAGAGTCATCTCAGGGCATCTGGACCCTGCCAGTGATTCTGTTCCATGACAGTCCTTTTAAATCCTCCCCTGTTGTTCCCCTCTCATTCTCCCTGTGGTGATTGGTTCCAAACAGTCAGTACTCTGTGGGTGAAGAGGTTTTTCTTGAATTTTCTGCAGACTGAAGCTGTCAAGCTGACTGCAGTTCTGTCTGAGATGTGCTTTGCCCCTCAAATCTCTGGAGTGAGGAAGAATAACATTGGGAGTTAACCTTCTTATTCACAACTCATTTCTACATTATGGGTCATTTTCCCTGTTTCTAAAGGGCTGTTAGAAAACACCACTGTCCTCTGAAGACTGAAAACAGAATGGGAAGCTATTAATTGGATGTTCAGTGGAGCAGGGTTAGACACCAGAGGTGGGTCTGCACGGGGCAGGGGAGTTTGGGGCTCCGGACGATGGTCGGGGTCAGAATGTATGATGGGGAGAAGGGAATCAGCAGCAGGGCGTAGCAATGAATATCAGAGTAGCAACATCTGGAAGCTGATTGACAGAGATAATAATTCGATTGTCTGATGACACAAAAAATGCCTGTTGTGAGGTGCTCCACTTGTTGAGGCACGTGTGTGTTGAGAATGGTTATATCTATTGAGGGAGTTGTTCCTGTTTGTTTATCCTGTAATATGTCTGGATGGTTATTTTAGAATATCCTATCTATGATAATATATTGATTATCATATAAATTGTGAGATTCTGTCCCTAACGGAATCAGGCTTGAATTTCTGGTGCATTAGTGAATTTATGGCGGTCATTCATTAGTTTTTATTTTAAAGCAAGATTTTAGTGAATGATATTTGCCACTTGATTGTGTTTTGTTTACTGTGGACTGTCACTTTCAGCGCCTGAGTGAGCCGGGACTATGACGTCAGTCACAGGCTGGAGCAGCTCACTTTGATTTTTGCAGAGAGAGAGAGAGAGAGGGAGACCTTCAATTCTTCAATTAAAGGAGAGTAAGACTGCGAAGCTAGTGACTTCAGTTTGTCACTGTTTGGGAATCTCCTATGGCCAAAAGATTGGGTTAAACTTCAGCATGAAATGCACATTGGTGGGAAGTTAGAGGATTGGAAAGCTTTTACATAACCAACAGGAGACAACTGAAAAAAAAACACACAGAACAGACAAGATGAAAAGTTAAGGTAAATGAGCCAATAATATCAAGTACACTATCAAAAGTTGTTCAGATATATAAAGAGTAAAAGAGAGGCAAGAATTGATATTCTACCGCTGGAAGATAATACTGGCGAGTTAGTAATACAGCAAAGAAACAGCGGTTGAATGTACTAAGTATTTTGTGTGAATCTTCACTGTGTAAGACAGTAACAATATAAGGCCATAAGACATAGGAGCAGAATTAGGCCAATCAGCCCCATCAAGTCTGCTCCACTGCTCTATCATGGCTGATCCCGGTTCTCACTCAACCCCATGCAACTGCCTCCTCGGCATATCCTGTAAAGCCCTGTGATCAGCAAACTATTAGCTTCTGCCCTAAATGTACCCACAGACTTGGCCCCCACTGCCGTCTGTGTCAGATAATTCCACAGATTCACTGCTCTATGACTAAATAAAATACTCCTTAACTACACTAAAAGGTTGTTCCTCAGTTTTGACGCTGTGCCCTCTGATATGGCTACCCCCACCATACGAAAAGACCTGCCCTCATCCACCGCATCTAGACCTTGCCACATTCGGTGGGTTTCAGTGAGATTTAATATCCCCCCCCACCCGCATTTATTAAACGTAAGTCAGTGCAGGAGTACAGGCCCAAGACTGGCAAACGCTCCTCATATCTTAATGCTTTCTTTCCTGGAATCATCTTCTTGAACATCCCCTTGACTCTCCAAGGACAACACACCTTTTCTGAGATGTGGGTTCCAAGTGCGACCTAAGTAGTGTCTTACAGTATCAGGATTATCTCCTTGCTTATATATTTTACTTCACTTTAAATAAATGCTAGCATTGCATTTACTTTCTTTACCGTAGGCTCAACCTGTAAATTAACCTTCTGGGAGTCTTGTCCGAGGACGCGTATTTCCTTCTGGACTTCTGTTTGAACCTTCTCCCCAATCAGATATTCACTATTGTTCCTTTTGCCAATCTTGTAATCCATCTGCCACATTTTTGACCGTTCTTCAAATTTGTCTGTATCCTGCTGCAATCACGTTGCTTCTTCAGCACTACCAACGTCTCCACCAATCTTTCTATCATCTGCAAACATTGCCACAAAGCCATCAGTTTCATTATCCAAATCATCGACAAACTGTGTGAAAAGTAGCAGACTGAATACTGACCCCTGAAGACCACTAGTCACTGCGAGCCAACCAGAAAAGGCTCCCTTTGTTCCCACTCACTGCCTCTTGGCTGTCAGCCATTCCTCTATCCATGCCAGTATTTCTTCTGATTTTTATCCTGTTAAAACAGTCTCATGTGTGACACCTTATCAGATGCCTTCTGAAAATCCAAGTAAATGATATCCACTGCCTCTTGTTTGTCCATTTAGATTATGACTTCCTTGAAGAACTCTTAACAGATTTGTCAGGCAAGATTTCCCTGTACAGAAGCTATGCTGGCTTTGACTTATTTTATCATTAGTCTCTTAGTACCCCAAAACCTTATCTGTTATATTAGACTCCAACACTTTCCCAGCCACTGAGGTTAGGCTAACTGGACTATAATTTGCTCTCTTTTGCTTTTATCCCTTCTCAAAGAGTGGAGTGACATTTGCAATTTTCCTATCCTCCGGGACCATGCCAGAATCAAGTGATTCTTGACAGGTCATGACCAATGCATCTGTTAACTCTTCAGCAACTTCTCTCAGGACTCTGGGATGTCGTCCATCTGGTCCAGGTGACTTATCCACTTTTAAGAACCTGAGTTTGCCTCAAACGTTTTCCTTTGTAATAGCAATGGCACTCACTCCTGCTCTCTGACACTCATGGATCTCTGGCACACTGCTGGTGTCTTCCACAGAGAAGACGGATGCAAAGTACCTGTCAAGTTCATCTACCATCTCTTCCCCATTCTACCTCATGAGCATCATTTTCCAGTGGCCATATATCAGCTCTCGCCTCCCTTTCACATTTTTTATAACTGGTTATATTAATGTCTAGTTTGCCCTCATATTTCACCTTTCTCGTTCTTATAGCTTTTTTTTAGTTGCTTGTTGTTGGATTTTAAAAGCTACCCAATTATCTAACTTCCTCCTCACTTTTGCTACCTTATATGCACTTTCCTTGGCTTTTGTACAGACCTTAACTTTCTTTGTCAGCCACGGTCGCCTAGCCCCGCTGTTTGAGAACTACTTCTGCGCTACATATCTATCCTGTACATTATGAACTATTCTCAGAAGCGTGAGCCATTTCTGTTCTGGCGTCATCCCCGTTCTGGCGTCATCCCCACCAGTATCCTCCAATCCACCTGGGGTATCACCTTTCACATGGCCTGTAATTCCCCTAATTCCATTGTGATGCTACACGTGTGACAGATGCTCCGCCCTCACAAATTGCAGTAGGAATTCAATCATATTATGATACTGCCTTTCAATTGTTACCTTACATTAACCTCCCTATTAAGATTACACAACACCCAATATAAGATAGCAGTTCCCCGAGTAAGCTCAACCATCAGCTGCTCTAAAAAGCTGTTTTGTAAGCATTCAATGCATTCACTCTCTTGTGATCTGACACAAATCTGACTTTCCCAATTCTCCTGCAGATTGATGTCACCCATTACAATTGTGTCATTAAATTTATTACATAAATGCCAAATATTCAGGAGTATCTGGGGCAGAAGTGAGGATAAATGCTTTTACCAAGGAAAGAAGTTGTTTTGGAAACTTAGAGGCCTAAAGGTAGATAAGACTCCTGGACCAGTAGGTGAGCAACCCAGGGTTCAGAAGAAGGTAGCTGAAGAGATTGTTCAAGGCATTAGTGTCAAAGAACACTCCATCACAGGAAAATGCCAATAGGTCAACCTCGTTCATGCCAAAGCATTAATCTACCGAGTTCCAACAACTGCCACCTGGACCATAGCCCTCTATAGCCCTTTCATTCATGGACATAAGCAAACTTCTCTTAAAGGTTGAAATTGTCCCTGCCATTTGTTCTGGCAGCTTTTTGCACACTCTCCCCTCTCCACTCTTCCTCTGAAGAAGTTCCCCCTTAGTTTTCTCTCAAAGTAATGAGTAATGATCTGTCAAGAATCACTAGATTTTGTAATGCTTCTGGCGGACTAGAAAGTTGCAAATGTCACTGCATTCTTTTAAGAAGAGAGGGAGGCAGTCAGTCTGATCACAGTGATCAGGAAAATGTTAGAGTGTATTAAGGGTGAGTTTATTGGGTACTGTAATTGAGGTCGCATGATGATATAGGCCAAAGTCAGCAGGATACCTTCAGCGGAAATAGTGTCTGACAAATCTCTTGGAGTACTTTGAGGAAATAACAGGCAAGATAGATAATGCAGAGGCAGTGGATGTTGTTTGCTTGGATTTTCAGATGATCTTTAACAAGGTACCCCATGCAAGGCTTATTGAGAAAGTAAGGAGGTATGAGATATAAGAGGACATTGCTTTGTGGATCCAGAACTGGCTTGCCCTCAGAAGGCAAAGAGTGGTTGTAGATGGGTCATATTCTGCATGGAGGTTAGTGACCAGTGGTGTGCCTCAGGGATCTATTCTGGGACCCTTAATCTTCATGATTTTTGTAAATGACCTGGATTAGGAAGTGGAGAGATGGGTTAGTAAATTTGCTAATGAAACAAAGGTCGGAGGTGGTGTAGATAGTGTGGAGGGCTGTCAGAGGTTACAGCGGATCATTGATAGGATGCAAAACTGGGCTGAGATGTGGACGATGGTATTTGTGAGATGGTAAATTTTACGTCAAATATGATGGCAGAATATAGCATTAATGATAAGACTCTTGGCAATGTGGAGAATCAGAGCTGCTATGCAGGTTGACTCTCTGGTTAAGAAGGCATACGGTGCATTGGCCTTCATGAGCCATGGGATTGAGTTTAAGAGCTGAGAGCAAGCACGAGGAAATCTGCAGATGCTGGAAATTCGACACGCACAAAATGCTGGTGGAACGCAGCAGGCCAGGCAGCATCTATAAGGAGAAGCATTGTCGACATTTCGGGCCAAGCCCCTTCGTCAGGACTAACTGAAAGGAAAGATAGTAAGAAATTTGAAAGTAGAATGGGGAGGGAAAAGTGCAAAATGATAGGAGAAGACTGGAGGGGCTGGGGTGAAGCTGAGAGCCAGATAGGTGATTGGCAAAAGAGATACAGAGCTGGAGAAGGGAAATGATCATGGAACGGGAGGCCTAGGGAGAAAGAAAGGGGGAGGGGAGCACCAGAGGGAGATAGAGAACAGGCAGAGTGATGGGCAGAAAGAGAGAAAAAAAATTTCTCCTCATCTTGACAGTAGAGGAGAAGCCACACTCAGGTTGGAGGAACAACACCTTATATACCGGCTGGGTAGCCTCCAACCTGATGGCATGAACATTGACTTCTCTAACTTCTGTTAATGCCCCTCCTCCCCTTCTAACCCCATCCCTGATATATTTAGTTACTTTCCCCCTCCTTATTTTTTCTCTCTTTCTGCCCATCACTCTGCCTGTTCACCATCTCCCTCTGGTGCTCTCCTCCCCCTTTCTCCCTAGGCCTCCTGTCCCATGATCCTTTCCCTTCTCCAGCTCTGTATTTCTTTTGCCAATCACCTTTCCAGCTCTCAGCTTCAACCCATCCCCTCCGGTCTTCTCCTTTTTGCATTTTCCCCTTCCCCTCCTACTTTCAAATCTCTTACTATCATTCCTTTCAGTTAGTCCTGACGAAGGGGCTTGGCCCGAAACATCGACAGTGCTTCTCCTTGTAGATGCTGCCTGTCCTGCTGCATTCCACCAGCATTTTGTGTGTGTTGCTTAAGAGCTGAGAGGTAATGTTGCAGTTATATAGGACCCTGGTCAGACCTCACTTGGAGTTCTATGCTCAGTTCTGGTTGCTTCACTACATGAAGGATGTGGAAACCATAGAAAGGGTGTAGAGGGGATATACAAGGGTGTTGCCTGGATTGGAGAGCATGCCTTCTGAGAACAAGTTGAATGAACTCGGCCTTTTCTCCTTGGAGTGATGGAAGATGAGAGGTGACCTGATAGAGTTGTATAAGATGATGAATGGCATTGATCACATGGATTGTCAGAGGCTTTTTCCCAGGGCTAAAATAGCTAACATGAGAGGGCACAATTTTAATGTGCTTGTAAGTAGGTACAGAGGGGATGTGTTGCATGTTTTCTATGTTTCTAAGGTGCTGCACGTGAGGCTGCTTAACAAGATCACAGCTCATTGGAATTACAGGAAAGATATGTGTATGGATTGAAGATTAACTGACTGACAAGGGAGAAAGAGTCAGAATAAAGTGTAGAATTGTGTTTTGCTGTCAGTAACTAATGGTGTTCCATAGGGGTCAGTGTTGAGACCACATCTTTTCATGTTGAATCAAATGATCTGGATGACAAAATTGATACCACGGTGACGATTTGAAGTTGATACAAAGATTGGTACAGGACAAGTAGTTTAGATAAAGTGGGAGTCTGCAGAGGACATTGATTAGTCTGGAGATCAGGCATTGAACTAGCAGATGAAATACAGTGTGTGCAAGAGTATGGTCATGTACATTTGATAGAAGGAATAAGGGTGTAGAGAAAAAAATAAATGGGAGAAAATTCAAAAATGAGAGGTCACAGATACTTGGGAGTCCTTGAGCAGGAGTCCCTTAAGGTTGGCTTGCAGATTGAGTTGATTAAGGATGACAATTGTAAGGTTAGCATATAAGATCAAGGATGTGATACTGTAGCTTTATGACTCATTGGTCACATCGCTCTTGGTGTATTGACAGCAGTTTCCGACCTCCTATCTGAGAAAAAGATGTGGTCGTATTGGAGCGGGTCTGGAGAAAGTACACGAGAATGATTCCAGGAATGAAAGGGTTAATGTATGAGGACTGTTCAATGGCTTTGACCCTCTACTTGCTGGTCCAGAAGAAAGAGAGAGGATCTCTTTGAAACCTATTAAATATTGAAAGGCCTCGACAGAGTAGCTATGAAGAAGATGTTTCCTACACTGTGAGAGTCTGGGACCAGAGGCCACGGCCTCAGTATTTATGGCATCCACTGAGAGCAGAGATGAGGAATTTCTTTAGTCAAGGAGTGGTAAATCTTTGGAATTCATTGTCATGGATGGAGTAGAGGCCAAGTCATTGAGTGTATTTTAAATGGATGTTCAAAGATTATGGGGAGAAGGCAGGAGAATGGGGTTGAGAGTGATAATCAATTGGGCACAAAGGAATGGCGGAGCAGACTCTCTCTCATATCTCAAGACTCATGGCCTGAAGAAGAGACTAGTCAGGTTGCATTAGGGTTAGGGTATTGTTAGGGTATCCGCACCTCAATTATTGCATTCAGGTTTGGTTGTTCATGCTATAGGAGAGAGGATGTTGTTCAATACTCACAGTTTGAAACTGAGACAGTGGAATGATGTAATGGTCTTGTGAGCGGGATGATGTAATTTTCTCATGACCGTGGGGTGATGTTATTTCATGTGATGGCACGTTCCAAATGGTATTTAAACAAAGCCCATGGTTTGTGATGCAATTCTCATTTTTACTTTTGTGCAACGTTGTTGGTACTGGTTGGAGGTGTCAAGGCTCCACCTGTTTCGTTTGTTGCATGTTTATTTTTCCCTTACAGTCCAGTATCGGAGAGTGAAGGTATTACTGGAGTAATCCAAGTTCAAAAGGATTGGATAAAATTAATGCTGTTCAGCATCTTGGGAATGATTGACCTCTTTGAATCGTAGTTCAGGAATTGTGGAAGGCACATTTGAGTTAAACCCCTGCAAGGTCGGGAAAGTTTGTGCAGTAACCACTCTCCAGTCAAAAGGTCAGTTTCTTTTATTTCCTCATAATTTCTTCGAACAAGGCACCTCTCGGCTGTGGGATCAGCAAATTTGTTGTTACTTCATAGGAATCGTCATTTCGGGGAAGTCTGTCCTTAATGACTGTATAAATCACATGGACTTTTGACTACCAATTTAAGTCTGTGCTTGGATGAGAACTCATGAAGAACAGTTTCCACGTTTGACTATTTGTTAGATATTGCTGCCTAACTGTTAACTTCCGGTTAAGTTGGTCGTTTGTTTACTTTTCTAAGTTTTGAGCAAAGGTTAATAAATCTCGGGATTTGTTTATAAACCCTGTCTGAGTTCCATATATCAATTGCTGCTGCATTCATAACGTCAAGCTGGAATGAGTGCTGGGGAGAGTTACTCGAGGGACTGAGTTCTGGAGAAAGGTTGGGCAGGTTGGGGTATCACACCTTGAAGTGCAGAAGTTTGAGGCTGACTTTATGCAGGTGTTCCAAACTATGAGTATACAGAAATGGGGAATGTATGCTGTCTTTTTCCCCACTTTTGTGGAATCAAAAACCAGAGGCACCGGTTTAAGGTGAGAACGGATTGATTTAATAGGGACGCCAGGGAAAAATTATTAATCTACTCTCCCTTCCAGTTCATCGTTTAACTAACATGATGAGTGCACTCTCAGGTTGGAGGAGCAATAGCTCATATTACATCCAGTTAGCTTACAACCTGATGGCATAAACATTGATATCTTTAATTTCTACTTCCACATTTTCTTTTCATCAACCCACACGCCCGTCTCCTCCATTTTGTCTCCCCACTTCTCTCTTCACTGTGGATTGAGTCCCTCTGGTTCCTCTTCATTTTTTTCCCATTGTCCGCTCTCCTATCCTATCAGATTCCTTCTTTTCAGCCCTTTGCATTTTCCACCTACCACCTCACAGCGACTCACTTCATCTCCCACCTCCCCCAGCCACTCAACTTCACTCTTACCTGGCTTCATCTATCATCTACCAGCTTAGACTCTTTCCACTCCCCGCACCATCTTATTCCAGCTTCTCCACACTTCCAGTCCTGATGAAGGTTCTCGCAGGAAATCTCGTTTTGCTTTATCCCCCTGAGCTACCTGACTTCCTCCAACATTTTGTGTATGTTACTCTGTCCCGATGAGATTCTGCAGATGCTGGAGATGCAGAGTGCAGAATGCAGAGACTACACTGGGTCTCACTAATGTAAAGGAGGCCACTTCTGGAAAACTGGAAGCAGTAGATGACCCCAACAGGCACTATGTTGAAAAGTTGCCTCATATGGAAGGACTGTTTGGGACCCTGAGTAGTGGTGATGAGAGTGGTTTGGGGCATGTCTAGCACCTCATCCACTTGCAGAGTTAGCTTCCAGCCCCGCTACACCCCTCCTTATCACTGTAAACCTCTCCCTTTTGTGGGCAACCCTTCCATTTGATGATGATTTGCCACAATAACAGGAGTCCCTGATTTGTGGACTTCATTGTCACCAGGTGGTGCTCTGCCGCAATAACGCTGAGAGACAGAGATGTGACGCTGCAGCCTGCTGAAGTGTTTATTCAAGATTCAAGGTTGTTTAATTCCATTTCCAACAGACAAGTGTAAAAGAGATTGAAATAATTATTACTCCGGCTCCAATACAGCACAAAAACAAAATAGTAAAAACATATATCCACAGCTTATATACTGTGCATGGATTGATTGTATGTCCATAAAGTGACACTCGGCATAGGATGCCTGCAAATAAGATGACAGATAGGAAATTATAAAGCAGAGATGTTTGGTGGTGTGGAAGGGTGAGTTAGTGTGTAGAGATGTTAATCAGCCTTACTGCTTGGGAAAAGTAGCTGACCCAGAGTCTGGGAGTCCTGGTGAAGATGCTGTGTAGTCTACCCCTCAATGGGAGTGGGACAAACAATCCATGAGCGGGATGGGTGGAGGTAGATTATGAAAATCAGGTTGATGCTTGATCTCAAGAGAGGGAATTTGAAAATACTAATGAGATGCCTTTTAGAACAGCTCGCTAGTGAGAAGATATTTCTGGATTGGGTGTTGTGTAATGAATCAAATTTGATTATGCAACTTTTGGTAAAGGAACCATGTGGACACAGTGATCATAACATGTTAGCATTCACCCTGCACTTTGAGAGTGGAAAGGTACAACGAGATGCATCATTATTAGTGGAGTGAGGGGAACTACGGAGGCACGGGAGAAGAGCTGACAAAGTTGATTGGAAGGGGACACTAGTAGGGATGATGGCAGAATAGCAATGGCTGGAGTTGCTCAACTTGACAGCCTCAAGGTTGAAGAGAAAGCCATCATATTCCACCTACATAGCTCTAACCTGAAGGCATGAATATTGATTTCTCCTTCCAGTAAAAAAAAAGCATTGCCTATCACCTTTCCCTCTACTCTCCACTCTGGCCATTCACCATTAAAGTTATGTAAATGTGATGTTACCATTCATTATGAGAGGACTATTTGTAAGGATACAATGTTGAAATGTTATAAGGTATTGATTAAACCACGAGGACTATTATGAGCAGTGCAGGGACTCATCTCAGGGATAATGTGCTGGAATTCGACTGAGTCCAGAGGAGGTTCATAAAAATGATTCCGAGGTGGACAGGGTATCCAATAGCGTTTAGAAAAACAAATGAGGGATGCTCTCGAATACCAAAAAGCCGAGAAAGAGTGCATGTGGAGAGGATTTTTCCTGTAGTCGGGGACCAGGGGAAATTAAATAGAAGATATAAAATTCCAGGAATTTTTACACATCTCTATTTGATGAGGAGAGATACTCTATCAAAATGCCCCATAAATACCCTATGGTTTTTGAATATGTTCTAAATAGAGGGCCAAATCATCTCACTGCTGGTAAATCATCCCATGTATTAGACTGGTAAAACTGCTCTGCCTGGCTCCATAGATACTCTTAAGGTTTCTTTCTGCTTAGGGTTTAAAACCATGCATAGAATTCCAAGTATGGCCTCACTAGCACCCTGTACAATGGTAGCTACACCAGACCATTACATAACCTCCACCTCCTGTGTGGTGACAGCCAAAGTACAATTTGCCTTTTGAACTACTTGATGCAGAATCACAGCGTCATCATTAGATTTCCTTCCTCCGTTTCTGTGTCATCTGCAGATTTGGACATCTCACATCTCGTTTCCTCCTCCAGGCAATTAAGCAGTGAACATGTTTACTGAGCATATAAACATGTACCTTAGCATGTCTGTAGGGTTAATAATTTGTTCTGGGTGTAAGATTTGGTAATCTCGGGAATCTTCCGGTCTCCCAGATGGCCACATCTTTGTCAGGTACACTGAGATGGCTCTGACAATTCTTGTAGACAGCCTCAGTGTTCTTTGACCAGTCCAGTATCCCCAGGTATTTGTAATCCTCCACTATATCCACACTGACCCTTTGGATGGAAACAGGGGTCACCGGTGCATTGGCCCTCCTCAGGTCCACCACCAGCTCCTTAGTCTTTTTCACATTAAGCTGCAGGTGATTCTGCTCGCACCATGTGACAAAGTTTCCCACCGTAGCCCTGTACTCAGCCTCATCCCCCTTGCTGATGCATCCAACTATGGCAGAGTCATCAGAAAACTTCTGAAGATGGCAAGACTCTGTGTTGAAGTTGAAGTCTGATGTGTAGTTGGTGAAGAGAAAGGGAGATAGGACAGTCCCCTGTGGAGCCCCAGTGCTGCTGACCACTCTGTCTGACACACAGTGTTGCAAGCGCACGTACTGTGGTCTGCCAGTTGAGTAATCAATAATCCATGACACCAGGGAAGCATCCTCCTGCATCACGGTCAGCATCTCACCCAGCAGAGCAGGGCGGATGGTGTTGAACGCACTGGAGAAGTCAAAAAACATGACCCTCACAGTGCTGGTCGGCTTGTCCAGGTGGGTGTCGACACGGTTCAGCAGGTAGACAATAGCATCCTCAACTTCTAGTCGGGGCTGATAGGCGATCTGGAGGGGGTCTAAGTGTGGCATAACTATAGGCCAGAGCTGCTCTAGAACAAGTCTCTCCAGGGTCTTCATGATGTGGGAGGTCAATGCTCTCAACTGTGCTGCAAAATAATAATCTCTAAGAGAAGACAAGCCCCATCACCCCTTTTCCTTTGCTAATTGCAAAGTTTTGAGATGAACTCTAGGCCTTTTGCCCTGCCAAATATACCTTGATAGTGTTACATACCCCGTAACTGGGTTACAGACCAGCAGAAATAGAAGAATCTGTTGGAGTCTGGTGGTACCGAAAACTAAAGGTGTTTATTAGTGAACTCCACAAAACAGTATCAAAAATGCAAATATACATATAAAACAGTTTAGCAATAATAAACATAGAAGTGTAGGAATAATAATCAACAATAATAAAGAAGCTGTATCAATGTCTGGGGTAAATGAATTGTCATTGAAGAATATAAAGTTCAGTTCAGTTCATGTGTGCTGAGGGAGGTGCAGTTGTAATTTGTTTGAGAGAGAGAGAGAGAGAGTGAGCAAGTGATTGAGCAGCTGCAGCCAGCAAACCTGTTGTATTCTGATTCTGTCGTACCGTTGTGGTCATTCGGTCCCTCCGTTCTCGGCCAGACCATTCTTCTGTGGTGGACTTGTCACTCTGGCATGAATGGACACACACACACAAGTCCACGCTGGCCCTGCCATCACACTGTGAGCTTGGTTGACCGATCTCCTGATTTGGTCCTCTAAGCCCCCACCTTCCTGTGGGTGCACAACACTCAGTGTCCACTGGTGTGTCCGAGGGGTGTCTCCCCACACCTGTCTTTTATCCCCACTGATGGGGTATCAGCCATCCATCAACTCAAAATGACCATGTCCATCAAATCAGGCCACTCCTGCTGTCTCCTTAGGAATGTTAACGAGCAAAGTGACGTCCTTGCAGTGAAAGGTAAACAATCCAGGAAGAAGCCATAATACATAAATCAACTGTCTCTCTCTCTTATCTGTAGCAGATGTTCCTGCCTCGGTGCTTCATCTCTCTCTCTCTCTCATTAGCAGCATAGCAATAGCAATAGTTCATAGTTCTCAAAAATGGGGGGGGGGGAATGGTTAACTCTCTGCCCCATTTCCATCAGGTCTGCTCAGCATTCATCTTGTTCTATTCATTGAATTGATTTTGATTAATCTCTATTGGTATGGTCTGAAAGAGATATAACAGTCTGGGCAGTATATTCATTTTAATAGACTCAATCCTTGAGCTGAGAATGAAACAAGGAATCAGGCTCCATCTCGCCACATCTTCCTTAATTTTTTTATATAAAGGCTGATTATTACATTCTGATAATTTTGCCAAATCTTTTGAAAGCTATTCAGGACCATTGAATACACAAAATAAAGCTGTATTCAGGAACCTATCACATAGCATTTACATTGAAATGGCATTAGCTTTCTTTTAGTTGGATAACGCTAAAGTCCCATTCAATACAAATGGTGATATTAGTTTAAGTAACTTCTCTAACTTCAGTAGCACACTTATAAAATTGGTTGCAGTCAACTCTAAATCATATGGTAAGTAAAATTAAAAGTTTTATATCAAGTTAGTATGAAGTTCTTTTGAGCAAAATTGAAGGGTACTCTTATGAGCTGAATGCATTGCTTTCTATTCTATGCATTTTGTGTTATGTATGTTCACATAGTTATTCAGGTTGAGTAGTAACTATAGTAGTGGCATGAATACTACTCAGGACCATGGGAAACACAAAATAAAGCTGAATTCATGAACTTACCTCTGAGCAATTACATTGAACTGCCATTAGCTTTCTTTGTGTTCTAAAACTCTAAACGCCCATTCAGTCCAAATGGTTATATTAGTTAAAGTAACATCTCAAACTTTAGTAGTACACTCATAAAATTGATTGTAGTTAACTCTAAATCATACGGTATGTAAAATTAAATGTTTACATCAATTTAGTATCTACTTTTCAGCAAAATTGAACAGTACCCTTCTTATGAGCTGAATGCTTTGCTTTCAATTCTATGCATATTGTGTTAAGTATGTGTATATAACAATTAAGGTTGAATTGAAACTGTATAGAAGCAGCATGAACACTACTGAGGACCATGGAATACACAAAACAAAGCTGAATTTATGAAAATACCAAATAGCATTTAAATTGAAATGGAATTAGCTTTCTTTTAGTTGAAAGCTAAAGTCCCATTCAGTGCAAAGGGTGATATTAGTTTAAGTAACTTCTCGAACTTCAGTAGCACACTGATAAAATTGGTTGCAGTCAACTCTAAATCATCTGGTAAGTAAAATGAAAAGGTTTATATCAAGTGAGTATGTACATCTTTTGAGCAAAATTGAAGGGTACTCTTCTTATGACATGAATGCATTGCTTTCTATTCTATGCATTTTGTGTTATGTGTGTTTACATAACTATTCAGGTTGAGGTGTAACTGTATAGAAGTGGCATGAATACTACTCAGTACCATGGAATACACAAAATAAAGGTAAATTCATGAAAATACCTCTGAGCAATTACATTGAACTGCCTTTAGCTTTCTTTGTGTTCTAAAACTCTGAAGGCCCATTCAGTGCAAATGGTGATATTAGTTAAAGTAACTTCTCGAACTTTAGTTGCACACTCAGAAAATTGGTTGCAGATGATTCTAAATCATATGGTATGTAAAATTAAAAGGTTCATACCAAGTTAGCACCTAACAGTATTGAGCAAAATTGAGGTGTACACTCTTATGAGCTGAAATCTTTACCCTCTGTACTAAGCATTTTGTGTTATGTATGTGTACATAACTATTCAGTTTGAGGTGTAACTATATAGAAGCGGCATACATACTACTCAGTACCATTGAATACACAAAATATATCTGTATTCATGACCTTACCACACAGCATTAACATTGAACTGCCAGTAGCTTTCTTTTAGTTTCATAACGCTAAAGGCCCAGTCAGTGCAAATGGTGATATTAGTTCAAGTAACTTCTCTAACTTCAGTAGCATACTCATAAAATTATTTGCAGTTAACTCTAAATGGTCTTGTTTTTGTCTGGTGGTTTGGAGCTCCTTTCCAGGGAATGCGCTGGACGGTAGCGCGATATTAATATGCAGCAGCCTCTCCGGATTCTGGATTGGGGATTGCCAAATGTTACGTGGATTTTCTGGTGTAGTCTGTTTTGTCATATGCGTTTGTGATATAATTCTGGGGGAATGTTGTCTCATTTCTTAACTGCATAGCATTTGTGGTTTCTAAATGACAATAATCTGAATCTGAATTCCTCACATTGTACAAGACACTGGCAGGTATAGAATGAAACCCACAACCTCGCTCTGTACCAGAAATTGACAGCTCCAAAATGAACCCCACACTCTTGCACCGTGCTGGCAGGTATAAATCTGAAGTTATGGAATGAACCCTCTCCCACTCCTTCTCCCACCCCCTCTTCATTGTGTGTGTGTGTGTGTGTGTGTGTGTCTAGTATAGAGTTGAAGGACTCAAAGGCAGTCCAAAATTACAAACCACTGGGAGAGAAATTATGTGTCCGTCAGAGTAAGCTGAATTCATTTTTTGATGAATATTTAGCCAGCATTAACGTGAAAACTGTAGATGTAGCTGCTCCATGACAAAGTTCAGCCATTGTAATTAAAGCTCTGCCATTATTGCTACCTGGTGAGTCAATGCTGAGGTACTGCCCAAGAATTTTAATATATTTGTCTTCAATACAACCAATATTTACATCAGAGGAACAGATACGAAATGCAGGAGGAACTCAGCAGGCCAGTGAACATTAAAGGAAAAGAGTATGGTCGACGTTTCTGGCCTACCTTGTTCATTCAGTAATTTTGTGTGTTCCTTGCAATTCCTGCATCTCCAGTTTTTCTCTTGTTTGTGATTTACATCAGAGATTGGCACGAAATTAAAGTGTTTGTTCAAGTGACCGTAACTAAAGAAATTAGTCAGAGGTATTACAGTATCTCTGGAGGTTGATCCTCTGTATAAATAAGGGCCGCTTTGTATGCGTCAGCTCAAAGTTACTGCGGGAGATGTGCATTCAGGAGGAACAGAAATCACAGATTCTCACTGAAATATATCCAGTCATCTGGCGGATAGAAAATATTTACTATCCTTTTATTTCAGCTTTGGAATTCCTGGTAAGCCGCAGTGTCAGCTGCTGTTGGTGGTTGTTGAAGTTTAATTCCAATGTTGTGATTGTTCTGTCCCTGCTTTTCACTGTCATCTCTGCAGTCTCAGTGTTCCACATTTCAGGAATGGAGTGTAAACACCGGGATTCTGGATTCTGGGATCTGGATCTAATTATAAGCTGCTGCCAGAATAGAGCATATCCACCAACTCACCAACTTCAATGGAACTGAGCGGGTCAGGCCGCCTTCCTCCGGCCGTTTGTGATCAATAATGGGATGTTCGGGTTCCTGTGCTTTTGCTCCTGTAGCAGCTGCACTGCATTTGCAAATATGGTGTTAATACAGTCCGCGGAGATTATACCAATTGATTGTCTGCATTTGTATGCGAGAGATTTTCTGAGTTAGGTGCAACAATCAAACTATTGACTGGTAGTAACACTGTAGCAAATGTGAGGAGTTCTATATTGTAACACGAAACTGTTTTGGATTTTTAATGCATGTGTGCCATATGACAGAATATAAAGCAGTTGATGGGGAACACAGTGAGCTCGTTGCTGAACCAATTAACCCACCCGACCTGGTGCTTCATAGTTATCGATACTGTAATATATATTCTATTATATCTACATCTGACACTGTTAGAGATATATGACTACCGCACCGAGTTCGCCGCTGAACGTTGAATTCCTCTCCCTTGTATCTCTGTGATGGATTCAGTGGGAGGTGTCAGGTCTGTCTGTAAGGTTGTGTCAGAATGCGCTGTACCTGCTGGAATCAGTCAAAGTTCTGTTGTCATTTCAGTGCGGTGGCAAATGCTGGAAGAGGAAACAAACTCGGGGTAGCTGGAAACATTAAGCCCCAAGCAGCTTGCATGGAAATAACCACATATAACCATATAACAATCACAGCACGGAAACAGGCCATCTCGGCCCTCCTAGTCCGTGCCGAACTCTTAATCTCACCTAGTCCCACCTACCCGCACTCAGCCCATAACCCTCCACTCCTTTCCTGTCCATATACCTATCCAATTTTAGCGTAAGTGACACAACTGAACTGGCCTCTACTACTTCTACAGGAAACTCATTCCACACAGCTATCACTCTCTGAGTAAAGAAATACCCCCTCGTGTTTCCCTTAAACTTCTGCCCCCTAACTAATAGAAACAAGTTAACACAAGGGTCTCTCGCAGAACAATTTTAAGGAGAAATACTTGTCTTTTTTTCTCAAATATTTTCTTTTGCCTCGATGAGTGTTACCAGCATTTCCTGTTTTTGTTTCGTCCTTCGGCAGTTACGTCGCTGACAGGGATCGCCATGGAAGTTAATGATTGTCTAATGGAAGAATCCCTCCATCAGCCTCCAGATTTATTCACTTCATCCAGAAGAGACGCGGAAGGAGCGGTTAGAAAATATTCCATCTAGTACTGAATCTGAGGAGATAGTTACTCAGTTTTAGTTTTCCATTGGCACTTCACATTTCAGTCATCAGTGAGGAATCCGTATTCAGGTCATATTGACTTTACTGTGTAAACTCCTTCTCTGTCTCCGCCAGCTCTGCGCCTTCTTTCGACTCTCCCATCGCTAAATACAACAATAGAGTAGAAATATTAAAGGATCCCCTCAAACAGCTCTATTGGCATTTGCTCAGTACTTTCTCAACACGCTGCTCCCTCTGTCTCTTCCAGCGAACTTGATGGCAATTTTGATCCTGTCCCGGGGAAAGTGCGGTCTCTCCAAATGTATCACTCGCTACCTGTTGGGAATGGCAGCAGCCGATCTCCTGGTCGTTATCTCGGATCCGCTGCTCAGGATGACTGCTCGGATTTATTTTCCCCGATCGTTCCTGCGAATCACTCCCGTGTGCAGACTCAGTCTATGGTTCATTGCTGCGAGTACTGCGGCCTCAGTCTGGCTGACTGCCGCTTTCACCTTTGATCGATTTGTGGCTATTTGTTGTGAGAAGGTGAAAACAAAATATTGCACCGTAAGAACTGCGGCTGTGGTTATCGGGACACTGACTGTGCTGGCCTGTTTGGAGACGGTCCCCTGGGGCTTTATATTCGGGCCTAGAGAAATAACTGACGGTGTTCCCTGTGATTGTGTTTATACCATGAACTACAAAAACTCTCCCGCATGGTTGATATTTGCGATATTTCATCGCATTTTAAACCCTTGTGTCCCAATCTTTCTGATGTTGCTGTTCAATATTCTGACTGTCAGGCGGATTTTAACGGCCAGTCGAGTCCGCAGAGAGCTCCGGGGCCAAAAGAGTGGAGAGAATGACAAGGATCGAGAGATGGAGAATCGACGCAAATCATCGTTTTGCTCTTCAGCATAACCGCTAGTTTCATATTGTTGTGGGGAACATAGGTGTTTTTTTATCAATAGACGGAGTTTTGTTGATTCTGTCACGGATCCCCGTTACATCGCAGACCGCACATCGGAAATGATGCGAATATCCAGTTCCTGCACTAACACGTGTATTTACGCCCTGACTCAGAGCAAATTCCGAGAGGAACTAAAGAATGCGGTGAAATACCCACTGAACCGGCTATTCAAACTCATGAAACGTGACAAAGGCTGTAAAATATTACAATTCAGCTGCCTTCATGTTCCCTATTCTATACTCCCCGAACTTGTAGGTAAATGGAAACAATGTGATGAACAGAGTCACAACACAAACACGAGAAAATGTGCAGATGTTCCAAATACAAAACAACACACACAAAATCAGACCTTGATGAAGGGTCTCGGCCCGAAACGTCGACTGTTTACTCTTTTCGTCACACAAAATCCTGGAGGAACTCAGCAGGCCAGGCAGCATCTATGGGAAAGAGTAAACTGTCCCCGTTTCGGGCCGACGCCCTTCATCAGAATCTTGTCAAGTGTTTACTTTTTTCCCCGGTTTTGTGTGCGTGTTGCCTTAGAGTTACAAAACAACAGCTTTCAGATGATCCCGGCGGTATCACTGGCCTCACAGGGTCTCAGGGAAATCCTCTTTACACCTCACCTCCCGCCCTATTGAAGCTTAAGGCGAACTTATTACTCCTGCTTCCCGGTTCTGACAAAACTGATTAATGTTTGGGTATATTTTCGTCTGTTCAACCACTGCTGATCTTGTCATAACCGCTCCTTTACTTCACCCTCTTTTTCTCCTACTTCTTTACCTGTAGGTTATCCTTCTCTCTGCCACCTCAGAGTATCTTCCTGTAAGAAAAATTTAACTTGTTTTTTTTTACAATTGAAGACAAAATACCGTTACCTTCACTTGTATCTCTGTGAGAGACAGAGAGATAGAAAAAAGGGCGCGAGCTGGAGACAGCGCGTTGCAAAGGTCGCGAGGGAGACCGCTCGAAGGACAGGGTGCCATGGAGATGACGCTAGAGCGAGCGCAATGGAGAGCATGTGAGCGAAAGGGTGCGAGCTATGGTGAGCGGCAGCAGGAGACAGCGCGAGGAGAGAACGAATGAGACATCGTCAAGAAGAAGGCGTGAGGGAGAGCACGTGATGGAGAGCGCGCGAGGGAAAGGTCGCGAGGAACAGGCGTGAGGTTTGGGGCGCGTAGACCCCCCCCCCCCCGAGGGGGTGGGTTCCATGGAGATGACGCTACAGTGAGAGCGAAGGTGGGGGTACGCCAGAAGTAGACAGAGAGAAAGGGCGAGAGATAGTGAGATCGAATGAGACAACGTGAAGGGGTTGACGTGAGGCAGACGGCGCGAGAGAGAGCTTGTTGGGGAGAGAGCGCGAGGGAAAGGGCACAAGGGTAAGTGCGAAGGTAGATGGGAGAAAGAGAGAAAGCAAGAAAGAAAGAGAGAAAGAGTGAAGGGAATGAGGTATCGTGAGGGAGGCAAGGAGAGAGAGATAGTGAAGTGAATGAGATATCATGAGGGAGTCAGTGAGAGAGAAAGAGAGAGAATAACTGCCGTGACATTGTGTAATCTTCCAACACTAAGATTGGTTTGTTCAGTGGATGGCCAGTATTATTTTGAATTGTGTACAGCTACTAATGCAGATATTTGTTTTTCGTTCTGTATTAAAATCGTACGAGTTTCAACAAAGTGTTTTGTTTCAACACATGTGCAGACTTCTTTTTTTGCGAATAGCTCGGAGAGAAGCTTTTTTTTAACTCATCGCGGCGAAGAGGCGAGACTGCGCAGGCCCGTGACGTAGCGCGCCAAAGATTTGAAAAGGAGAGGAAGTTTTCAACGGTTATTTGAATCGCAGCAAGAGGCGGAGAGGGAAGAGGTAAAAGAGGCTCGGGGAGAAGCTGTTTTTTTTAAACTGATCGCGGCAAAGAGGCTAGACTGCGCAGGTGCATGACGTAGCGCGCCAAAGGTTTAAAAGAAAGACCGCCATATACAGCGGCCATCGTCGAAGTGGACTGAGGCAGAGTGGGACGGCTTTGGCTCAATCAGGCTTCGGCGAGAACAGGCAGAGGCGAGGTTGAACGGGGTACGACTGCGCAAGCGCGTAAAGGTCGGCCTCTGAGATAAGCGGGGGAATTTAAAAAGCGAGCAGAGGCTGAGTACGAGCTTCACTACAGGTGAGGTAAGGCCGGGTAAACTCCTTTAATTAATCTAATTAGCTTAGGAGTAGGTAATTGAGGCAGCAGTTAGAGCAGTTGAGCGCTCCGTTTGCAGTATGTGGGAAGTCAGGGCGAGCACAACTGTCCCTGATGACTACACCTGCAAAAGGTTCATCCAGCTGCAGCTCCTGACAAACCGAGTTAGGGAGCTGGTGCTGGATGAACTTCGGCAGGCAGAGGCAGAAATAGATAGAGTTTCATGGAGGTTTGCTAGAGAGCTCCAATGGATTTGAACTCGATATGAGGGGGGAGGGGAACCAGAGTGTAGGAACAGATGTATGGGAGAAGGAAGAAAAAGAAGACAGTAAAGTTTTTTGTACTGTTAGAGATAAACAGAGAGGAAAAGGTCGACAATTTCTTAAATACATATATTTTAATGCTATGAGCATTGTAAGAAAGGTGGATGAGAGAGCATGGATTGATACATGGAAATATGATGTAGCTATTTGTGAAACATGGTTGCAGGAGGGGTGTGATTGGCAACTAAATATTCCTGGATTTCGTTACTTCAGGTGTGATGGGACGGGGAGGGGGGGGGGGTGGTGATGCGTTGCTTGTCAGAGAAAATATTACAGTGGTGCTCTGGCAGGATAGATAAGAAGGCTCATCCAGTGAGGCTATTTGGGTGGAATTAAGGAATGGGAAAGGTAACACTTATAACACTTATAGGGGTGTATTATAGACCACCTAATGGGGAGCAAGAATTGGAGGAACAAATTTGCAAGGAGATAGCAGATATTTGTAGTAAGCACAGGGTTGTGATTGTGGGAGATTTTAATTTTCCACACATAGACTGGGAAGCCTGTACTGTAAAAAGAATGGATGGTTTGGAGTTTGTAAAATGTGTGCAGGATAGTTTATTGCAGCAATACATAGAGGAACCAATTAGAGAAGGGGCAGTGTTGGATCTTCTGTTAGGGAATGAAATAGGTCAGGTGACGGAGCTATGTGTTAGGGAGCACATCGGGTCCAGTGATCACAATGCTATTAGTTTCAATATAATTATGGAGAAGGATAGGACTGGATCCAGGGTTGATTGGAGAAAGGCTAACTTTGAGGAGATGCAAAAGGATTTAGAAGGAGTGTGTAGGGACAATTTGTTTCATGGAAAGGATGTAATAGAGAAATGGCAGTCATTTAAAGGTGAAATTTTGAGGCTACAGAATTTTAATGTTCCTGTTAGGTTGAAAGGAAAGGATAAAAGTTTGAGGGAGCCATGGTTTTCAAGGGATATTGGAAACTTGGTTAAGAATAAGAGAGATATCTACAATAAATATAGGTGGCATGGAGTAAATGAGGTGCTTGAGGAATATAAAGAATGTAAGAAGAATTGTAGGAAAGAAATTAGAAAAGCTAAAAGAAGATATGAGGTTGCTTTGGCCATTAAGGTGAAAATACATCCAAAGGGTTTCTACAGTTATATTAATAGCAAAAGGATAGTGAGGGTCAAAATTTGTCCCTCAGAGAATCACAGTGGACAGCTATGTGTGGAGCTGAAAGAGATGGGGGCGATTTTGAACAATTTCTTTTCTTTGGTATTCACTAAGGAGAAGGATATTGAATTGTGTAAGGTAAAGGAAACAAGTAGGGAAGTTATGGAAACTATGATGATTAAAGAGGAGGAAGTACTGGAGGTTTTAATGAATACAAAAGTGGATAAATCTCCGGATCCTGACAGGACATTCCCTCTGATCTTGAGTGAGGTTAGTGTAGAAATAGCAGAGGCTCTGACAGAAATACTTCAAATGTCATTAGAAACGGGGATGGTGCCGGACGATTGGCGTATTGCTCATCTGGTTCCATTGTTTAAAAAGGGTTCTAAGAGTAAACCTAGCAATTATAGGCCTGTCAGTTTGACGTCAGTGGTGGGTAAATTAATGGAAGGTATTCTCAGAGATGGTATATATAATTATCTGGATAGACAGGGTCTGATTAGGAACAGTCAACATGGATTTATGCGTGGAAGGTCATGTTTAACAAATCCTATTGAAATTTTTGAAGAGGTTACGAGGGAAGTTGACGAGGTTAAAGCACTGGATGTTGTCTGTATGGACTTCAGTAAGTCCTTTGACAAGGTTCCGCACGGAAGGTTAGTTAGGAAGGTTCAAAATGGATTCAACTGTGGCTGGATGGGAGATGCCAGAGAGTAGTGGTGGATAACTGCTTATCCAGTTGGAGGCCGGTGACTAGTGGTGTACCTCAGCGATCTGTACTGGGTCCAATGTTTGTCATATACATTAATGATCTGGATGATGGGGTGGTAAATTGGATTAGTAAGAATGCAGATGATACTAATGTAGGTGGCGTTGTGGATAATGAAGTAGGTTTTCAAAGTTTGCAGAGAGATTTAGGCCATTTGGAAGAGTGGGCTGAACGATGGCAGATGGAGTTTAATTCTGATAAGTGTGAGGTGCTACATTTTGGTAGGGCTCATCAAAATCGGACATACATGGTAAATGGTAGGGCATTGAAGAATGCAGTAGAACAGAGTGATCTAGGAAAGATGGTGCATAGTTCTCTGAAGGTGGAATCACATGTGGATAGGGTGGTGAAGAAAGCTTTTGGTATGTTGGCCTTTATAAATCAGAGCATTGAGCATAGGAGTTGGGATGTAATGTTAAAATTGTACAAGGCATTTGGCAAGGCCGAATTTGGAGTATTGTGTACAGTTCTGCTCACTGAATTATAGGAAAGGTGTCAACAAAATAGAGAGAGTACAGAGAAGATTTACTAGAATTTTACCTGGGATTCAGCACCTGAGTTACAGGGAAAGATTAAACAAGGTAGGTCTTTATTTTTTGGAGCATAGAAGGTTGAGGGAGGACTTGATAAAGGTATTTAAAATTATGAGGGGGATAGATAGAGTTGACGGGGATAGGGTTTTTCCATTGAGAGTAGGGGAGATTCAAACAAGAGGACATGAGTTGTGAGTTAGGGGGCAAAAGTTTAAGAGTAACATGAGGGGGAATTTCTTTACTCAGAGAGTGGTAGCTGTGTTAAATGAGCTTCCAGTAGAAGTGGTAGAGGCAGGTTTGGTATTGTCATTTAAAGTAAAATTGGATAGGTGTATAGACAGGAAAGGAATGGAGGGTTATGGGCTGAATGCAGGCCGGTGGGACTAAGTGAGAGTAAGCGTTCGGCATGGACTAGAAGGGCTGAGTTTGCCTGTTTCCGTGCTGTTATTGTTATATGGTTATATATAAATACCCTGAGCTGAATCAAAGGAATGCAAGGAATGAACTTTAAAAACAGTGTTTTATTGCAAAAAAGGCTATTTGAAGGCACAGGAATGTGCAGGGGATGAAGATTATGTACCACGTGCACCAAACATTTTATCTGGGAGAAAGCAGACAGGAGTATCTATGGAAATGAGTGAGATTACAGGATGGTACGTTACCTCCATCATGCCAGGAACAAGGGTATCTCTGAGAATGTACAGGCCATGCTGAAAGGGCAGGGTGAGCAGCCAGAGGTGATGGTCCTTATTAGAACTAACTCCAGAGTGACACGGTTCTACAAAGTAAATTTAGGGAGTTGGGCAGAATGTTAAGAAGTAGGGTTTCAGGATTTCTTCAGGTGTCACATGCTTATGAGTTAAGAGATGGTAAGTTGATATACTTAAAAGTGTGGCTAACAATCTGCGGCATGGGCGAGTGCATCAGGAACACAGATCAGTGGGCTCTCCTTCAGGATAAGAGGGACAGGTTATACTGAAGTGATGGGTTATACTGAAGGGAACTAATATTCTCACATAGAAGTTCGCTGGAGTCACCCTTATGGTTTTTATCATGTGCCATTTGGAGAGGGTGTTGGGATCCAGAGCTACAGTTCAGTTAGTAGCATTGAGCAGAAGTTAGAGATCAGGTCAAAGAACGACAAAAGGAAGTCAAGATGGGGCCATGTTAATGAGCACAATGGCACTGAAGGACAGAAGTGAGTTTATTTCAGTGCAGGGTGCAGAACAGTTAATGCAGATGTACTTAGAACCTGGCACACTGATTCATCCATTACAGATTTCTGGATGAAAGAAGGGCAGGATTGGTACCAAAGCATTCCAGGATTCAGAATATTCAGACTGTCCAGAGGGAGCTGAAATAGGTTGGGGAGCTGTATTGCTGATCAGGCAGAATGTCACAAGTTTGATGTCAACCCGGAGGCTCATTCAGTAAGACAATGTGCATTGAAGTCAGGAAGAAGAAAGGTGCAATCATTGTGATGGGGTTATACTGTAGACCTCGCATTAGCTAATGTGAGAGAGGAACAGATATGTTAGCAGATTCTGGGTTGATGTAAAAACAATTGAGTAAGTGTAGTGGGTGAATAATCTTCCCAGAAGGACTGGGACTTACTTATCACCTGCAGCTTTGATGGTGTGTTCCGTAACATTTGCAGAAACTGTATACAGATGGCACACCAGGGAGTGTGATATACTTGGCATAGAATTGGGAAATGAGCCTAGCAAGATGATTGGACATTCATTGGTAAAGACCTAAGGATGATAATTCTGAAATGTTTTCAGATAGTTATTGTTAAGTCTGGACGTGCAGGTGGATGAATGGAAGTTTGCGAAAGGCTATTTTAACAGATTTCGGCAAGAATCATTGAGAACGTTCTGTGAGCTGATGTTACTGTTTGTTACTGGATGGAGCTGATGTTAGCTGATGCTTGTCGTGTGAGAGTCACTTACAGTCCAGGCAGTCATGAAGTAGGAGTTCTCTTCCCCGTGAGGAAGGTATAGAAGGACAAGGACAATTAGGAACTTAGCGTGATGAGAATGGAATCATATGTAAGGTTTAGGAAGATGATATTGGACAGTGTCTAGGACAATCATACAAGAAGCAAGAAACAAGTCGTACTGTGAATTAGAAGAGTCTACAGTGACCAGGAAATGTCCTTACTGAGGAGGATTAATGAGAATCCTAAAGCATCCTATACATACACTGAATACAACAGTATAGTTGTGAGAGGACAGGACCCCTCAAGGACAAAGGTGGGACTTTGAGACTGGAGCCAGAGTTAGCATGCGAGGTAGAAAATGAATACTTTGAATTAATGGTGTTTCCTAAGGAGAAGGACATGGAGGACAGAGTGATTAGAAGGGTGGGGGTTATGGTGATATTCTCTGGCGTGTTGATACTAAAGAGGAGGTGCTGTTCTGTCTCTCAGATCATTTAGATGGGTAAGTCCTTTGGGGGATTTAGTCCATTGGGGGTCACAGACCACATGAGGTTAAATATAATGTTTAAACTGCCCGCACCGCCCTATAAGGACATAGATCTTCACAGTATCTGGCCAATACTGCAAGGGGAAAGGGTGTGTCTATCTCTGGTATAAACATGCCCTGCGTTTATGACAGCTCAAGAAAAGTCAGCAGTTGAATACAGGGAAAGTGAAATTTGCAATTTAGCATTTCATCTAAAACTCTGATAATGTTCTAAACATCTATTGTGGAGAATAACCTAATTGGTCGAGTTTAGAAGCACCAATGCCCTTAAATGGAATAACAAATGAAAAGTTATGAATGCAGCCAGTCCATCACAGGTAAAGCCATCCCCACCACTGAACACATCTACAAGGAGCGCTGTTACAGGAAAGCAGGACCCATTACATAGGTGATGCTCGCTTCTCGATGCTGCCATCAAGAAGGAGTTACATGAGCATCAGGTCCCGCAGCACCAGGTTTAGGAATAGATATTACCCCTCAACGTTCAGGCTTTTGAAGCAAAGGGGATAATTTCACTCACCACAACAATGAACTCTCATTCAGGGCCTCAACAAATCACATTCTTGATAGTTACTTCGTATTTATTATAATTTTCTTTTGTTTTTTTGTTTATTTATAAAATTTGTTGTAGTGTTTTGTACGTTGGTGTTTTGTCTGTCTTTGATGTGTGCAGTCTTTCATTGATTCCTATGTGTTTGATTTATATTTACTGTGCATTCCTGCAAAAATGTATATGCATTTTTACTTTGTCAATAAATTTTCTTTCGATACTGAACTTCACAGAAAACATCTTGTGATGATAAGTGGAGAAAGGTTGGACTTTTCTCTTTGGTGGGAAGCAGGATGAGAGCTGACTTGACAGAGCTATGCAAAATAATAGAAAATGATAGGAGGCATCAATCGAAGAGTCATCCGGAGGTTTTTTTTTCCCCCCAGATGGGCTAAAAAAAGAAAGGAAGCCTTAATTTTGAAGTGATTAGAGAAAATTATCGGGGGGTGATGTCTGAGGTTAATACTTAAACACAGAAAATGGGTGCATTTCGCTACTTGGTATGGTAGTAGTAGCAGATGCAACTATGCCTTGCAACTGATGAATTTAACTGGGAGACCATTTTGACAACAATCATCCCCAAAGAAGGACACAATCTTGGGGGAATTTGCTAAACAAAGGGCAAGCTGATGATTACCTACCACCTTGTACTTCATCTTCACCTTCAACCACTGGCATATCTTGATTTCTCATCTATTTTTTTTTACTGTTGAAGGGCCTCAACCCAAAACGTTGACAGGTTACGCATTTTCGTAGATGCTGAGTGACCTGCTGAGTTCCTCCAACATTTTGTGTGTGTTACAAGCTAATAAGAACTATGTTAGGTAGGATCTGGGGAGAGCAGAGACCGGGAGCAGCTGTAACTCATATCTGACCTGTGAGAGGTATTTAAAGATGAGTGGTTCAAAATTTAACAAGAGAAAGACAAGAATTGAATGGCCAGAGATCAAAAACGGAAAGGAACCATAAGGACATTTTAGGAATTGGAAATTAGTGAAGCCCTTGATGAATATGCATCAATATGCAAATTAAACAGAGAATCAGCAGTGCTGAATAATGGTGGAGAGGTGAAATGCTTTTGCTGAGAAAGACTGGAGAGAATACCAAATCACGTACATACATTAAGAATACAAGGGCACAACAGAGAAAGCAGGAATATAGACAACTCAGTGGTGGAGGAGCAGAAGTATGTCTGGAGTCAGAAAATCGCAAAATGAATAATTCACATCAGTATTCATCAAACAGAAAGTGAAGGAGGAAATAAAGATCAGGAAGAATATGTTGATATTCCACGGAACAGTGATGGCAAGTTATTGGGACTCTCAAAACGAAACTGGAAAAGCACCAGGACTGGATAGGATCATTCCCGGTTGTTGAGTGAGTGTGGGAAGATTGCGGATTGCTGGGGTCTTCACAGAGATCTTTGTAGTGTCTTTCTAATTAAGCATTTTGCTGCTGAGGACTGCAGATGAGCCAATATTGTTCCCCTGATTTACAAGGGCTATAGTGACAAACTAGGAAACTACATAGTTGACATCAAATTTGGTGCAGTTGTGGACAGTGAGGAAGAATGCCAAAGGATTCAGCAGAATACAAACTAGCTGGAAATGTGGGCAGAGAAATGGAAGATGAAGTGTTGCAAGTCAAATCTCAGAGGTTTTCTTCTGAATCCCTCTCTCTATTGGATTATCTGGAATGGCAGTTATGCCAGTGACATTCTCTAACTCAGAATATGGTAGATCAGGGAGTTGGGCAGTATTCCCGATATCTACACATGACGGAAGCACACCAGCTGCAGCTCTTGACTGATTGTTAGAAGGAAATGGAGGAGGTGATGGACCTAACAAGGATCATATCAGACACTGAGACCAGATCATTAGTGAGATGCTCATGCCTAAGGTCTAGGTTGCTGATAAGTTTGAAGATCACTGGAAGATACAGGAGGAAGAGTCAGACAGGGCAGGGTCACCCAGTGGCTGCTCCCCTCACAACAAGTATACGGTCTGTATTCTGATGGGTTGACACACAGCAGTATCCAGGCTGCTGGCACTGAGAGCATCTCTGATGCCCAGTACGGGAGGAAGAGATCAGGCGGGAGTGTAGTTGAAATAAGACTCCATACTCAGTGTCTGTAAAAGAGATAGCAGAATGGTGTGTTGCTCCTTGAGGATTGTGTCGGAGCTGCTGCAGAAAATCCTTGTAGTGCATATAGCATGGTGAAGAGAGTGTTGAGACCCTCCACAGTGAATATAGGGAGTTAGGAGAGAGCTTAAAAAGCACAACTTCAAGAGCAGTAATCTCTAGATTACTCCCACTGCCACGTATTGGTGAGGATAGTAATGGAATGATGATTCAGATCAATATGAGACCGAGAGAGTGATGCAGGCTTTATGATTAAAGGTTCTTGGATCACTGCAATTTCTTCTGTGGTAGGGAGACCTGTATAGAAGAGATGAATTGCTCACGAACTGGAGGCGACCAATGCACTGCAGACTTATGAGTGTTGCTCGGAATAGAGTAAACGGGAATGGCAGTCAGTGTGACCCTAAGCAGGAGATATTACTGTCACCAGTGAGATCAAATTTAGTCAACAGGATAGACAAGAGCACAGATGAAGGAGAAGAAAGAATTTGTTTAAACTGCTTTTTCATCAATGCATAATGCTACAGGTAACAACACACACAAAATGCTGGTGGAGCACAGCAGGCCAGGCAGCATCTATAGGGAGAAGTGCTGTCGATGTTTCGGGCCGAGACCCTTCGTCCCGAAAAGTCGACAACGCTTCTCCCTATAGATGCTGTCTGGCCTGCTGTGTTCCACCAGCATTTTGTGTGTGTTGTTGTTTGAATTTCCAGCATCTGCAGATTTCCTCGTGTATGCTACAGGTAAGTCAGATGGACTCAGGGCTGACTTACTCTGGGGACTGCTGGATCACTTCTTCTCATGTTAGAGGTCAATGATTTCCATGACAGAATTGATGGCTTTGTGGTCAAGTTTGCAGAGGATTTGTAGATAGGTGAAGGGAAAGATAATGTTCGGAAGCATTGAATCTGCAGAAGGACAGACAAATTGGGAGAATGGACAAAGAAGTGGGAGATGCATTATAGAGCAGGGATGTATATGGTCATGCATACAAGCAGTGATAGCATAGCATATTGTCTCAGCGGGATTAACATTTGAAAACCAGATGTGAAAAGGGAATTGGGAGTCCTCCTGCAGGATTACTGAAGGTTAACTTGCAATTTGAGTCAGTGTTAAGGAAGACAAATCAATTCAAGAGGACAAGTGTACAAAAGCAAAATATATGCTGAGCTTCAGCAAGTAATTGGTCAGACTGAACTTGAGGTATTGTGAGCATCTGAGGGTGCCTTGCGTTTAAAAAAAGAAAACAGATGTACTGGTACTGGAGAGGGCCGAAATGAGATTCATAATGTTTATTGGATAAATTATTGGGTTAATATTTGAGGATAATTTGGTGGTTTCTTGCATGTGCTCATATGAATTGGGGAGATCTCATTGAAACAGTTTAAATATCGAAAGCCCTATACAGAGTGGATGTAGAGAGAATGTTTCCTATAGTAGAGAAATATAAGAACAGAGTACATAGTCTCAGAATAGAAGGACATCCATCTACATCTGAAGTGGAAATGAAATGAAAGTGGATACTCAAACTGGAATTCATTGCCACAGACAGGTGTGGAGGCCAAGCCACTCAGTATAACAGGAAGAAAATGGGTTTTCCATTAGTCAGTGAATCAAAGTGTTCTGGGGAACAGTTAAGAGAATGGTGTCAAAAGGGATAAAAATAATCAGCTATCGTGGTACGGTGGAGCAGACTGGATTTGGCTGAATGGCCAAATTCTGCCCCTTCATCTTATGGTCGGAGCACAGTCATAACATAAACATGGCTGACGGAAGGGCAGAATGGGCAGATCAGTGTTCCAGGGTACAAAGATGTAGGGAAAAGGGGAGGAGGAGTTAACGTTTTGAATGCAATGGACATAATAATGTTCTGTAGAGAGGACATCATTCTTAACTGAATCATCTGGTGAGGTCATATAGATACCACTTAGAAAAAAAAGGATATGGGATTATAGAAACCCCAACAGTCAGCAGGAATAGGAATTGCGGTTATGCAGAGAGACTGCAGGTAGCACTGGTAAGAGATTTTAACTTAGGAATAAGAGTGTCAAAGGCATGAAAATAAATTTGTTAAATGTGCCTAACAAAACTTCCTTCATCAAGATATAGTGGACACTGCTTAAGAGGAAACAACACTGAGGCCATATCTGTCTATGTCTGGCCATGGAAAGTGAGGAGGTGATAAAAGGGAGCTATAGGCAACTACTCACAATGGGGCATCGGGAAACAGATAAATGAGCAACAGTCAGGAGAGAGAAGGGCAGAAGTCATGTACTAAAGGGTACCCCTGTGGCTGTCCCCCTTAGCAATAAGTACTGCTGTTTCAGTGCTGTTGGGGGGAGGACCTACCTTGGGAAAGCAACAATGGCCGCGCCTCTGGCTGAGAAGGGTATGGAAAGGAAGATAGTAGCAGTAATAGAGGACTGTATAGTTAGGAGATAAGACAGGCAATTCAGTGGATCGAGGAAAGAAACATGGACAGTAGTTTTCCTCCCGTGTGCCAGGGTCCGAGATGTTTCTGTCGGTGTCCACGATATCCTGAAGTGAGAAGCAGAACAGCCAGAGAACATGGTACATACTGGTACCAACAACATAGAGAGGAAAAGGGAGCAGGTCCTGAAAACAGACTAAAGGATATCTGGAAGGAAGTTGAGAAGCAGGATCTCAAAGGTAGTAATCTCAGGAATACTGCATGTGCCATGCAACAGTGAGTATAGGAATAAAGTGAGGTGAAGACTAAAGGCGTGGCTGAGGGATTCAAGCAGGGGACAGGGATTCAGATTTCTGGATCATTAGGACCTCTTTTTCGGCAGGCGTGACCAATATCCTGGCAGGGTGGTTTGCTAAACTATTGCGGATTTTAAACTAGAATTGCTGGTGGGGGGGGGGGGGGGGTGGGAATCAAACTGAAGAAACCAAGGAAGGGACTGTTGGCTCACAAACATAGAAAGCTTGTAGACAGTGTGAGAGGAAGGACACATAGGTGACAGAGAAGGGAGGCACTGAGACAGATGCTTCAAGATGTGTGAATTTTAATGCAAGGAGTGGAGATCGTGGATCAGTACTTGCAGCTATAATGTTACGATAATTATGGATACTTTTATAGTTCATAGGCAGCAATGGCTACTTAGAGTAATACATTTCGGGAGGTCTCAAGATGGCACTTATGGAGTAAACCACTTTTGGCTTTTGTCAGAAACACACTGAGTCTCAGCAATTTGCAGAACGGTAAACTTTATTTTTCGAGTCTGCAGAGTCGGACCCAACCAGCTCCTGCTAGATTGAGTGCCGAATTACACTTTGCACAGTTTTTTATACCCTACTTGTTTACGACTTTGTGAGTTGCACCCATGTGAGGTGCAGACATTCTTCCTTAATCTCATTACAAAATTACAAATGTGATTACCCTTTGGCCCACTTATCAGCCTCAGCGCATTAACACCGTTATTGTTCAACCGTTAAGCATGTCTTCCCGTTACCCGTATCGCTTCTTTAATCAGCAAGCTATTGTTTCATCCTGATTTTGCAAATTGGTTTATACGTTGCCCTGCAAGTTGCTTTGCACGTTCTTTCTGTGTCAGCACATTCTAAATGGACTCCTTAAGAACCGTCTTTAATTTAATCATTTCTCTCAGCTTTGCTCCAAACCTTTTACGTCTTTTTAACCTACAAACACCCCTTAACTGATCTTTTTATCCTTATTCTAAAGGGGTTTAAACATACAGAATTTTTCTTTTTAACTATTCGATCTATTTTCAACTCGCTGAAATGTCTAAAGCAAAAGAATCGAAACAGACGAAAGAACGGATAACTTTAGAAACTATTGTAAAGCTTATAGAAAATAAATTTGCAGGATTGGAGAGAAAAATAACCGAACAGCTTTTTGCATTTGATGAGCGTTTAAAATCATTCGAAGGAGAACTTCAAACACTTACACTGGAATTACAAAAACAACAAGCAAGTATTTTGGTACTTGAAGAAGCCGCTCACAAGAAAGAACATATTATCGAAACTTTGCAACAAGAGCAAGCTTCGACTTCTCAACAGATGGATCGTTATAATCTAAAATTACTGATCTTGAAAATCGCTCTCGAAGACAAAATCTTCGGCTAATTGGGATTCCGGAAAAATTTGAGAGCGGTGATCTTACCACTTTCTTTTCTAAACTTCTAATGGATGTCTTCGGTTCAGAATTTCTGGACTCTCCTCCAATAAACGATCGTGCACACCGTGTCTCTCGCTATCATTCTGATTCAGATAAACTACGACATGTAATTCTCCGGATCCATTACCCTCATACCAAAGAGCGTCTGATTCGGGTGGCTCGGAAAAAGGGTATGATTAACTTTCAAGAATTTAAATTTCGTATTTTGAACGATTATAGCCCTGAAGCTTTAAGGGCAAGAATGGCTCTTAGACCGGTTATGTCGAAATTTCACCAGAAAGGCTACAAGCAAGCGCTGTTATTTCCAGCACACCTGAGAGTTACTTCTGAAGACGGAACTGTTCGGCTGTTTAAATCTCCAGCGGACGCTCAAAGTTTTTTGGAACAATGACACTCTATCGGGTTGACTAATGTAATAATTAGTCTATAAATTTCGATCTCTTATAGAATAATGTTTTTTTTAGGTATGGCTGAAATGTATTTTTTATTTATTGTAAAAGTTCTTTTTTTTTGGTTTATTCTGATTTTATTATTTTTTTATTTTATTAATCTATTAACCTTGAAAATAACTGATTAGGGTTCCTTTTTAAGTTTGTATAAGCTTTTTTATATTTTTAATATTTAAATATTAAGTTTAAAAAAAATAATAAAATGGCGTTTCTTCTTCCCGACAGACGCTAGTGCTTGGAACGTCATATCCGTTTTGATGAGTTTGAAAGTTTTAAACATTTAAAATACTAATTTAGTATTATTTATTTATGGGTTTTATCAATTTAATTTTTAGCCCTTTTGTTTTATATATATATATGTATAATACTAATTTTCTTATAATATGGGTTGTTCGTATTTTTTTCAATTTTTTTCTCTCTGAGTTGCTGTCCTGAGACACGGGGGTAATTTTAGTATTAGATTGCCTGCTTGCCTCTTTTTGGCTTTTTTCCTGGGGTTTCGAGGGTGGAGGGAGGGGGATTTTTCTTTTTCTTTTTTTCTCTTTTTGCTTGCTTTTTGCGTAGTTTTATTTCATGGGCCTATTTGAAACTACAAAAATGGTTGCAGTGCCATGACTTCCGGTTTCTCCTTGGACTCACTTCCTTCTTCCAGGTTCATGAGTTCACTTTTTTTTAAACTTATGTGTTAACTGTAATAAATATTGTCAATATGGATAGGATTATTAATTTTGTTTCTTGGAATACTAATGGTTTAAATCATCCGATCAAACAGAAAAAAATATTCAAAGTATTCCATAGAATGAATGCCAATGTTATTTTTGTGCAGGAGACTCATGTAAGGAAGGTGGATAGTCAACGTTTTTTTTTTAGGTTTTTTAGGGCCAACTGTATCACGCAAATTCACAAGCCAAAGTAAGAGGTGTTTCTATTTTTATAGACTCATCAACTTCTTTTATACATCATGAAACAATTTCAGATCCACAAGGTAGATTTTTGCTTATTACTGGTCTACTTTTTAATCAAAAAGTTGTTTTAGTTAATGTTTATGCTCCAAGTACTGATTGTCCTGAATTTTTTCAATGCTTATTTACATCCTTTCCTAATCTGAATCAATATAGACTGATAATGGGTGGGGATTTTAACTGGTGTTTAAACCCTGTGATGGATAGATCCAAGCCCACCCAAACTCTTCCGAATAAATCGGCTTCTCTTATTAACTCTTTTATGATTGATTCAGCTATTTGTGAAATTTGGTGTTTTCTACACCCTAATGACAAAGAGTTTTCATACTTTTCCCATGTTTATCATAATGACTCAAGAATTGATTACTTTTTCATTGATCACCATTTACTCACAGATGTTACTGATTGTAAATATGACTGTATTACCAAATCTGATCATGCACCTCTGAAGTTATCTATTAAAATAACGGATTCATGTATCAATGCTAAATTTTGGAGGTTTAATCCTATTTTATTGCAGGATTTAGACTTTGTTAACTTTATTAAACAACAAATTGATTTGTTTTTCTCAACAAATTCTACAGCAGAGATCTCTAGTGGAATTTTGTGGGATACTTTTAAAGCATATATTTGCGGACAGATTATTTCTTACTCTGCTGGAGTTAGGAAACGAACTAATTCTAAAATATTAACATTAGTTGATAAAATCAAAGCAATTGATAAGATTTATTCAATGACCCTTGTAAAGAACTTTATAAAGAAAGAGTGGAACTTCAAATGGAACATAGTTTATTATTATCCTCTTCGATTGAAAGTCAGTTAATTAAATCAAAAACCCAATTCTATATGTACGGAGATAAGTCTGGTAAATTACTGGCTAATCAATTGAAAATTGTTTCGGATAAACAACAGATTACTAGGATTCGTAAACAAGATGGTACTCTGACGATCGACCACAAAGAGATAAATAGAGCCTTTCAAGATTTTTACAACTCCTTATATCAATCAGAATTCACTAAGGACTCTTCTATAATAAATGAATTTTTAAGGAAATTGAATATTCCAAAAGTAACTGTTGAGGATAACGTAATTTTAGATACACCTATTACGGAGTCTGAAATAGAAAAGGCTATTTTTTCAATGAATTCTGGTAAAGCTTCTGGTCCAGATGGTTTTCCCATAGAATTTTTTAAAGCTTTTTCTTCTATACTTTCTCCTTGGCTTTGTAAAATTTTTAAAGATGCATTAAGTGTAGGTAAATTACCACAATCTTTTTATGAAGCTTCTATTTCTTTAATTCTTAAAAAAGATAAACACCCTACTGAATGTGCATCCTAACGGCCTATATCCTTGTTAAATATGGATTTTACGATTTTCAGTAAAATTCTGGCTATTAGATTAGAAAATATATTACCTCGAATTATTTCTGATCAGACTGGATTTATTAAAAATCGCTATTCATCTTTTAACATTAGAAAATTAATTAATATTATTTATACTTCTTCATCTAAAATACCAGAATGTGTTATTTCTTTAGATGCTGAAAAAGCATTTGACAGAGTTGAATGGCCATATTTATTTACTACAATGCAACAATTTAATTTTAGTTCAAAATTTATATCATGGATTAAATTAATATACCATAAACCTTTAGCTTCGGTTTTTACCAATAATCAAAGATCTCCTTTTTTTCAGCTATTTCGTGGTACAAGGCAAGGTTGCCCTTTAAGTCCTTTACTATTTGACATCACTTTAGAACCGTTGGCTATAGCTATTCGTGAATCACCTAATATTCTGGGTATTACCCGTGGGGAGAGGACGTATAATGTATCATTATATGCTGATGATTTGTTATTATATATCTGACCCTGAAAGATCTATCCCTGCTATTTTGTCTTTGCTTGCTCAATTTAGTAATTTTTCTGGTTATAAATTCAATTTTAACAAGAGTGAACTATTTCCATTAAATATGCAAGTTCCAATTTATAAACATTTACCATATAAAATTGTTACAGATTATTTTACTTACCTAGGTATTAAAATTACTAAAAAACATAAAGATTTATTTAAGGTTAACTTTTTACCTTTAATTGATCAAATTAAGCAACTTGCTATTAGGTGGTCTCCACTATCTTTGTCATTGGTTGGTAGAGTTAATGCTATTAAGATGATGATACTACCTAAATTCTTATATTTATTTCAAGCATTACCAATTTTTATTCCTAAAGCTTTTTTTGATACTATTGACTCTAAAATATCTTCTTACTTGTGGCAGAACAAAAATCCTAGATTGGGTAAAAAATATTTACAGAAGCCTAAGAAGGAGGGCGGCTTGGCTTTACCAAACTTATGATTTTACTATTGGGCAGTTAATATACGGTATTTAATATTCTGGACACAAGAATGGACTATAGCTACTTGCCCACAATGGGTAAATTTGGAATGTAAATCTGTGCAAGATTTTTCACTGATTTCAATCTTAGGATCTTCAATTCCTTTCTCTTTATTCAAATTGAATAAACAGATAACTAATCCTATAATCAGATATACATTACGAATTTGGTTTCAATTTCGTAAATTTTTTGGTTTGAATAAATTTATTTTATCATGTCCTATAA
The DNA here is from genome assembly GCF_030144855.1 of Hypanus sabinus. Taxonomy (NCBI): domain Eukaryota; kingdom Metazoa; phylum Chordata; class Chondrichthyes; order Myliobatiformes; family Dasyatidae; genus Hypanus; species Hypanus sabinus. The sequence goes on from NC_082719.1 coordinate 18,471,446, forward strand.
TATCTAATTATTTTTTTTGTCCTTCATCTATAGATCAAGCTTTTCTTTTATGGAAAACAAAAGGTATAACATGTTTTCATGATCTGTTTCTGAATGATAGCATTATGTCCTTTGAACAGCTATCTAATAAATATAATTTACATAAAACCCATTTTTTTAGATATTTGCAAGTTAGTAATTTTTTGTATAATGAGTTACAGTCTTTTTCAAAAGAATGTCCATTGGACATTACAGATAGAATTTTAGCCCTTAATCCTTATCAAAAGGGTTTAGTAGCCATCATTTATAAGATGATCATGAATTTACAGTTAGATGTATCAGAAAAAATTAAGAGGGAATGGCAAGAAGAGTTGCATTGTCCTATATCTACTGAGCAATGGGAAAAATTTTATTATTGGTAAATTCGTCCTCTATTTGTGCTAAACATGCCCTAATATAATTTAAGGTTGTACATTGAGCTCATATGTCTAAGGATAAACTGGCTCGATTTTATTCTCATCTTAATTCAACCTGCGATAGATGTCATTCTGATGTTGCTTCATTGACTCATATGTTCTGGTCTTGTCCTTGTTTACAAAATTATTGGGAAGATATTTTCAGTATTATTTCAAGAGTTTTAAATATTAATTTCCAACCGCATCCTCTTACTGCAATTTTCGGTTTACCAATGATGGATAATAATCGTTTATCCGCTTCTTCTCAACGAATGATTGCATTTGTTACATTAATGGCTAGAAGATCTATTTTATTGAATTGGAAAGAAATTAATCCTCCAACTGTATTTCAGTGGTTTTCTCAAACTATTTCTTGTTTGAGTTTAGAAAAAAATTAGAAGTGTGGTTTTTGATCCTTCAGTTAAATTTTAAGAAACTTGGAGACCTTTTATTCAACATTTTCACATGAGTTGAATTGTCTTTTCCTAAACCTTACTTATATTATCCTTAATTAATTGGATGGAGGTTCGGAGTTATTGGCACTACTGTATATGTACTTAATATTATGCAATGGCCCATGTTGGTTAGTGTTTTTGTTTGTTTTTTTTTTCTCTCTTTTTTTTGGGGTTTTCCTTTTTTTCTCTTTTTACTTCTTTGTTCATTAATGTTCTGAGTTTGAGAGGTTATATATTTTTATTATTATACTTCTGAATGTCTATTTAAACTATTAATTATGTACTCTCAAACATTTTGTATTCATGTTTCATTTATGTTTGTTTAAAACTAATAAAAAGATTTAAAAAGAAAAGAAAGTGTAATACATTTCAAATAAGAAGAAATTTTCAGTTGGAAGAAGGACACTACCATGACTAACAAGTGAAATCAAAGCCAAAGTACAAGTAGAAAAGAGGGCATACAAGGAAGCCAGAGCTAGTGTGAAGATAGAGGATTGGAGAGTTTTTAAAAACTTACAAAGGGAATATAAGAAGGTCATTCAGAAGGGAAAAGATGAATTATGAGACGAAGCTGGAGACTAATATCAAAGAAGATACTAACAGTTTTTTAAGTATATAAAAAAAAAAGAGTCAAGGGGAGATATAGGACCAATACAAAATGACGCTAGAGATATTGTAATGACAGATGCAGAGATGGCGGAGGAAATAAATGTGTATTTTGCATCAGTCTTCACAGTGGAAGATGTCTGCGGTATACCGGACACTCAAGAGTGTTAGGAAAGTAATGTTTGTGCAATGAAAATTACGACTGAGAAGGTGCTCAGGAAAATTAATGGTCTGAGGGTGGATGAATCTCCTGGACCTAATCAAATGCACCCTAGGGTTCTGAAGGAAGTAGCTGAAGAGATTGCAGAGACATTAACAATGATCTTTCAAAAATCGATAGATTCTGGCATTCTACCAGATAACTGGAAAATTGCAAATGTTACTCTGCTACTTAAGAAGGGTGGGAGGCAGCAGAAAGGAAACTATAAACCTGTTAGCCTGACATCAGTGGTTGGGATGTCGTTGGAATCTATTGTTGGGAATGACATTACGGAGTACCTGCAGGCACGTTACAAGATACGCTAAAGTCAGCATAGTTCCCTGAAATGAATATCCTGACTGACAAACCTACTGCAAATCTTTGAGGAAGTTACAAGCGGGGTAGACAACTGACATGCAGTAGACGTGGTGCATTTGGGTTTTCAGAAGGCCTTTGACAAGGTGCTGCACATGAGGCTGCTTAGCAAGATAAGTGCCCATAGAATTACAGGAAAGTTACTTGATTGGGCGGAGCATTAGCTGATGAGCAGTAAATAGAGAGTGGAAATAAAGAGATCCTGTTCTGGCTGGCTGCTGGTTACCATTGGACTTCCACAGAGTTCGGTGTTAGGAACGCTGCTTTTTACAATGTATGTCAATGATTTAGACTACGGAACTAATGGATTTGTGGCTAAATTTGCCGATGATACAAAAATAGGTGGAGGAACGGGTAGTTCTGAGGAAACAGAGATCCTGCAGAGAGATGTAGGTAGTTTAGGGGAATGGGCAAACAAGTGGCAGATAAAGTAAAATGCTGGGAAGTGTATGGTCATTAACTTCGGTGGAAGAAATAAATGGGTAGACTATTATTTAGATCAGGAGAGAATTCAAAATGCAGAGATGCAAAGGGACTTTGGAGTCCTTGTGCAAGATACCCTAAAGGTTAACCTCCAGGTTGAGTCGGTTGTGAAGAAGGCAAATGCAATGGTGGCATTCATTTCCAGCGGTATGGAATATAAGAGCAAGGATGTGATGGTGAGGCTCTTTGAGGCACTCGTGAGATCAAACTTGGAGTATTGTGTGCAGTTTTGGGCTCCTTATTTTAGAAACAATATATTGACATTGCTGAGGGTTCAGAGAAAATTCACGAGAATTATTCCAGGAATGAAAGGGTTACCATATGTGGAATGTCTGACAGCTCCTGGACTGTATTTCCTGGAGTTAAAGAGACTGAGGGGGGATCTATTAGGAACATTCCGAATGTTAACAAGCCTGAACAGATTAGATCTGGCAATGTTATTCCAACTGTACGGGATTCTTGGGCAAGGGGGCACCACTACAGGAATGAAGACCGCATTTTTAAAACTAAAATGCAGAGAAATGACTAGTCGGAGGGTGGTAAGTCTGTGGAATTTCTTGCCACGAGTGGTTGTGCAGGCCAAGTCACTGTGTGTATTTCAGTCAGATTAGGTTCTTGATTAGGCAGCACTTCAAAGGGTATTGGGGTGAAAGCAGGGAGTGGAGATGATTGGAAGAATTGGATCAGTCAATGACTGAATGGCAGAGCAGACTCAATGGACCGTATAGCCTACTTCTGCCCCTATATGTTATGGTCTTGTGGTCCTATGTTCTTAAACTGCCATACTTTAGATGTTTCAGAAATGACAGGGAGGGAGGAAGGGAGATCAGAGATAGCATCATAGCTGCAGAAAAGGATGAAGTCATGGAGGGTTGTCTACTGAGTTTCCATGGGTAGAAGTTAGGAACAGGAAAGGGTCAATAACTCTACTGGGTGCTTTTATAGACCATCCAATAGTAACAGGGACATCGAGGAGCAGATAGGGAGGCAGATTCTGGAAAGGTTTAAAAATTACATGGTTGTCATGGTGGGAGATTTTAATTTGCCGAAAATTGATTGGCATTTCCTTAGAGTTAGGGATTTAGGTGGCATGGAGTTTAATTGTGTTCAAGAAGGTTACCTGACACAATATGTAGAGAAGCCTGCAAGAGGACTGGTTATATTTGATCTGCTATTGGGAGTCAGTCAGGTGTCAGGTATCTCAGTGGGAGAGCATTTTTGAGACAGTGATCACAATTCTACCTACTTTACAATAGCATTGGAGAGGGATGGGATGAGATGTTAGAAAAGCATTTAATTGGAGTAAGGAGAAATATGAAGTTATTAGGCGGGAACGTGGAAGCATAATTTGGAAACAGAGTGCTTATGGAAATGTACGGCAGAAATGTGGCAAATGTTCAGGGGATATTTGCGTAGCGATCTGCATAGATAAGTTTGAATGAGAGAGGTAAAAGATGCTATGGTACCAGAACCATGGTGTACACATGATGAAAATATAGTCAAGAAGAAAAGAAAGGCTTACGAAATGTTCAAAAAATAGGTATTGATAGAGATCTAGAAAATTTTAAGGCTAGTAGGAAGGAGCTTAAGAATGAAATTTGGGGAGCGAGAAGGGGCCATGAAACGCCTTGGTGAGCAGAATTAAGGAAAACCACAAGGCATTCCACAAGTATGTTAAGAGAATGAAGATAACGTGAGAGAGAATAGGACCAATCAAGTGTTCAGTGGAAAGTGCGTACGGAAAGAGAGGAGATAGCAGAACGACTTCATGAATACTTTGCTGCAGTATTCACTATGGAAAAGGAACTTGGTGATTGTAGGGAGGACTGAAAAGCTTGATCATATAAACTCTAAGAAAGAAGGTGTGCTGGTACATTTGGAAAGCATCATGTTGGATAAGTCAGCGGGACTGGACGAGATATACCCCAGTCCTCTGTGGGAGGTGAGGGAAGAAATTGCTGAGTCTCTAGCAATAATCTTTGTATAATCAGTGGGGATGGGAGTGGTTTCGGAGGATTGGAGGATTGCAGCTGTTCTTCCCTTATTCGAGGAAGGGACTAGACATTGCCCAGAAAATTTTAGATCAGTGAGTTTTACTTCAGTGGTTGGTAAATTTATGAAGAAGAATCCTGAGATGCAGGATTTACAAACATTTGGAGAGGCATGATACGATTAGGAATATCAGCGTAGCATTCTCAAAGGTCTTACGAGCCTGATTGAACCTTTTGAGGACGTGACTAAACACATTGATGAAGATAGAACAGTAGATATAGGGTACATGGAATTCAGAAAGGCATTTGATAAGGTACCCCATGAGGCTTATTGAGCAAGTAATGAGGCAAGGGATGGAAAGGGACATTGTTTTGTTGATCCAGAATTGACTTGTCCGCAGTAGGCAAAGAATTGCTGTAGACCAGTCACATTCAGTTTAGAGGTAAGTGACCAGCAATGTACCTCAGAGATCTCTTCTGGGACACGTTCTGTTCGTGAGTTTTATAAATGACCTGGATCAGAAAATGGAGGGATGGGTTACCAAATGGTTACCAAATTTGCAAAGGTTGGGAGCATTATTGACAGTGTGGAGGGATGTCAGAGGTTACAATGGGACACCGACAGGATGCAAAACTGGGCTGAGAAGTAGCATTTGGTGTTCAACCCAGAGAAGTGTGAGGAGGTTCATTTTGTTAAGTCAAATATGATGACAGAATATAGTATTAATGTTAAGTCTCTTGGCAATGTAGAGTATCAGGGGGATCTTGGGGTCCGAATCAATAGGACTCTCAAAGCTGCTGTGCAAGTTGAATGTGTGGTTAAGATGACATACTGTGTGTTGGCCTTCATCAACTGTTGGAATGAGTTCAAGACCAAAATGTAATGTTACAGCTATATAAGACCCCAGTCATACTTGGAGTAGTGTGCTCAATTCTGATCACCATACAAACGGTGCAGAGGAGATTTATAATGAATGTGTCTGGATTAGGAAGTATGCCTGATGAAAATAGGTTGAGTGAACTTTGTCTTTTCTCCTTGGAGCTACGGAGGATATGAGGTGACCCAATTGAGTTGGATACACTGATGAGAAGCATTGATCTTGTGGATGTTAGGTTGATTTTACCCTGGACTGAAATGGCTAACATGGGAGGGCACAGTAGGATATGTGCCCTGGAAGTAGATACAGAGGATATGTCAGGGGTATTTTTTTCTTATCCAGAGAGTGTTGAGTGCTTAGAATAGACTGCCAGCGATGGTGTGTAGGTGGATACGATAGGTTCTTTAAAGAGACTCCTGGATAGGTACATGGAGCTTAGAAAAATCTAGACCTATGAGTAACCCGAGGCAATTTCTAAAGAAAATATGTTCAGCACAGCATTCTCAGCCCAAGGGCCTATATTGTGCTGTAGGTTTTCTATGCTCCTATATTGAAAACACTTCAACATAAAGGTATGGTATTATTGAAACTCCAACAGTCAGCAGGAATTATAATCACAGATATGCAGAGAGACTGCAGTTTCTGCAAACATAATATCATAGTTAGTAAGAGATTTTAACTTCGTAATAGTAACTGAGCTAACCATATTTTAAAAGGCATGGTGCAGAATTTGTGAGATGTGTTCTAGAAAGCATCCTTTATCAACATATAGAGGACACTGCTTGAGAGGGTGCAACACTGGGCCTTCTTTTGAGAAACGATGTAGGGTAAGTGGCAGAACTGTATGAGCACTTTCGATCCAATTTCCAATGAAATTCTCATGGCTTTGAAATGGTTATGGTCAACAATGCAACCAATTAACAAAATATGTTTCTGAACAGGACTAGAGCAAATTTGGGAGCCATTAAGTGGGATCTTGCAGTGGTTTGCTGGCCAAGATTGTTTACAGGAAAGAAGCATTTAAAAGACCTTTAAAAGTGTGAGTTCAAGAGTTTAGGACCTGCATGTTCCTTTTTGTGTAAACGAGAAGGCTGGCAGGTTTTAGGAACCCTGCTTGATGAGAAATACTGGGACCTTGATTGAGAAAGTGGAAGCCATACACTGAAGGTAAATAATTTTGAACAAAGTAGTCTCTTGATATGTACAAATGTACATATGTTTTAAAGTTAGGAGGGTATACGTTGGATATGAGAAGGATCTGAAAAGCAAGATGAACCAAATACTCAAGATATTCTATAGCTATACGAAGAGTTAAAGGGATTTTGGGGGAGAAACTTGGTGCTGTTAAAGATCAGTATAGCCTCCTGTGTGTGGAACAAAGTAAATAGAAAGAGTATTTATGACACTTTATTTTTATTGTGTATAAACTGATGGAAGTGAAGTAATTGCAAGAAATAAGCAGTGATGTTCTGGACCACATATGAATTAACGGGAGGAGGTGTTACGGTTATACAGTGTAGTAAAATTGTTAAATCCCCAGGGCTGGACCAAGTGGGATTCAGAGGTAAATGAGGGAGTATTTTGCAGAGGAACTGAAGAGGTTTTTGCTTCATACCTGTCAACAAATGAGGTTTTGGATAACTGTACAATGGTTAACTCGCTACTGCTGTTTACAATAGGAAGCAAACACAATGTAGAAGACTATCGACCTTTCATTCAAAATTTTCATATGATTTTAGACAATAGGTGCAGAAGTAGACCATTCAGCCCTTCAAGCCTGCACTGCCATTTTGAGATCATGGCTGATCATCTTCTATCAATACCTAGTTCCTGCCTTGTCCCCATATCCCTTGATTTCCCCCATCCATAAGATACCTATCTAGCTCCTTCTTGAAAGCATCCAGAGAATTGGCCTCCACTACCTTCCAAGGCAGTGCATTCCAGACCCCCACAACTCTCTGGGAGAAGAGGTTTTTCCTTAACTCTGTCCTAAATGACCTACCCCTTATTCTCAAACAATGCCCTCTGGTACTGGACTCTCCCAGCATCTGGAACATATTTCCTGCCTCTATCTTGTCCAATCCCTTAATAATCTTGTATGTTTCAATCAGATCCCCTCTCAATCTGCTTAATTACAGTGTGTACAAGCCCAATCTCTCTTTTTTACTTTTTTTCTTCTTTTTTACTTTTTCACTTTTTCAGGTAATCTTTTTTCTTCTTCTCCGTGATTTTTCTGATTTGACTGGAAGGATTTTTCCCCATTTTTTGTGATTATATATTCAAATGGAATGCCCAGTCTACTTTTTTTGTTTGTTTTTGGTTAGTTTAGTGTTTTTTTCTTAATAATGGCATTTTTAAATCTTTATTTTGAATTGTTAAGAGGAGTTGTGGCTCCTTTTATATATTAGCTCAATATTATACTATATACGATTTTAATAATGTACACTCCTTTTTGTTGTTTGTAGTTCTATTGGAATATGCACTTGATATAACCTCTGATTTGTATCTGTCTTTATATATATTTAAATCAATAAAAAAGATTAAAAATGAAGACTATCAGCCAGTGAGTCTGTGAGTCATGTCTTGGATTATTTCAAGGATGTAGCTGGGATTGTAAATGAAGATAGCATGGTCCATGTTCTCTGTATGGGTTTTAGCAAGGCCGTTGATATAGTCCCTCATGGCAGATTAGTCTAACAGGTTAGATTGTATGGGATCCTGAGGGAGGGAGCAGATCGTATTCATAATTACCTCAGTGGTAGAAGGCAGAGAAACATTGTTTCTCAGACTAGAGAATTATGTTTTGTGATATGTCACTGGGGATGGTTCTAAGACATAAGTTGTTTGAGATTGCTATGAATGCACAGATCACAAAATACACTAAAATAGATGGCGCAACAGAGAGATCAGAGGGAATCATCTGGAAACCTGGTCTAAGGTTTGGCAAATGGCCTTTAAAGCAGATAAGTATGCAGAATTGCATTTTGATACAGTGAAATCTGGAGTATCGGGATCTCCTATGCAACAGGATAAGGTAAAGCTGTTTCCCAGGAAGGAACTGATTAAAACAATAGGACATTGGTTTAACAACATAAATTTTAAGAGGTGAGATTTAATTGGATTGCCTTTATGCATAAGGTTTGCAGATGGATTTCCTAAAATGCATTCAAAAGAGCTTTCTTTGCCAGTACATAGATAGTCCCACTCAATATTGGGTGGGGAGGAGGGCAAATGTCACTGGATAAGAACACTGGAAATCGTCAACACAGAACACAGGATGTTTCAAAATAATTCTGGAATAAGGAGATGGTGAGTTGGAAATTAGGGCCCTTTTCATTATGATAAATCACATCTGAGTAGTGTGGGTGTCAAGTAGTACCGTGCCTTGAAAAATATTCAGCCGCAAACGTTTGTTCATATAAATAAGAATGACCATGAGGTGTTTTGAACAACTTAATTAAGATTTTTTTGTGAAGATTATGCTCTTGTTTTCCACAGAAGAGCTGAAACACATAGACAAAGGTAAAGCATAAGAATCTAAAATTTCAATGTCTGAAATGCTGGCAGTTCATAGTATTCATATCCCTTTGTTGCTTGGAAGTTGAATCACCTTTCACAGTCATTACAGCCAATAGTTAATTTGGATAGGTCTCTATTAGTTTTGAACTATGTGATGAATCAAGGCTTGCCCATTCCTGCTTGCTGAATTGTTCAAGCTGTGCTAGGTTATTTGGACAGCAGTCCTGGAGTATTACCAGAGATATTCAATTGGGTTAATGTCAGAATTCTGACTGGGCCATTCAAAGACATCAATTTTCTTCATTTGAAGCCACTCCAGGGCTGTCCGGCATTGTACTTCAGGTGTTGTACTGACGAACGTCAGACTTCCTCCTCAGCTTCATCTTTCTAGCAGATTTTTATCCTAGTTCTCTCTGTATTTAATAAGATTCATCTTCCCGTCAATTTCCAATAGATTCCCTTTCCCTAAAGTTGATATGTATCACATAGTATGATGCTACCTCCACCATACTTCACAACAGGAATGGCATTACCTGGCTGATGTGCAGTATTAGATTTACACTGCATGAACTGCTTATTGTTGAGGACAAAGATTTCCATTTCAGTCACATCTGACCAGCATACCTTATTCCACATCTTTACAATACCTTCTAAATGACTCCTCAAGAGTCTTTACAGACAAGAATATGTTTTATTAAAAAAAACAGACTTTCTACATTTGCATTCTGACATACCAAAGGAAAAAAAAACAAACAAAACAAAACACAGTTGTAGAGATTGTGGAGCCAGGAAATACCCAGTAGCCTCAATTACAAGTGCCTTTCTTCTCCAGTAACTTGGTTTAGAGGATTCGACCTGACCTCAATAGAAGTTGTGGTTCCATGTTTTTCCCCTTTTTCACAATGGACTGCATTGAGCTCTGCGGTATATTCAGTGCCTTTGAGATGGTCTTATATCCTTCCTCAGATTTGTGCTTCTCTACTATCATATCACTGACCTGTCATGAATGTTATTTTAGCTTCATTTTTGGTTGGTCAGTTGAAAGTCTACCATGGGCTCGGACATTACAGAGAGAGGGGATATTGATTCATTTAGAATTCATTGAAGAAAGGCGATCCTCCCAATTTCTATATCAGCAAATTGGATAAGTTGGCAAGGTTATACATTATTTTGCACCAACAAAAAATTAGTGTAGCAATTACAAAGGGTGTGGATACTTTCTCAGCCTCACATTTTTTGTTTTAACTTTTCAGGAATTGTTGTAAGGTTTTGGGAATTTTCTTTTGATTTGGCATGATGGACAATGCTTTGCAGATTAGCTCAAAAATCCTACTTCAATGTTGAGAAAATGAGACAGTAAAATATGAAAGTAGTTGTGCAGTCTGAATACGTTTTCAAGACACTGTATCTGCAGGTTCATGTAGATTGGGGAAATGAGAGCCACTTTAGAGTGAAGTACTGAGAATACAGGGTGACTGTATACCTGTAGGGAGGAAGGGCAAAGACTGTAGTTCTACAAACCATACCTGAATGACAAGGGTTGTTGAGAGATTGACTGAAGTAATAGGAAACATGTGGTAGGGAAAGAGCACTGAATTAAATAGCATCAAGATGGTGCAGAGAGTTTGAAAGAAGTGATTAGATGTGCAGCCCCAATCACAGGATATCGGTGCCAAATAAGTTTAAAGGAATGGTCAATGATGATAATAATACAAATGTATTACGAAGTATGTGACGAGCAAGAGGATGAGCCGTGTGAGAATAGGACCAATCAGGTGCGATAGTGGAAACGTGTGAATAGATTTGGAGGAGGTACTGGGGGTACTTGATGAATACTTTGCATCAGTATTCACCAGAGAAAGAGACCTTGACATTTGTGGGGATGACTTACAGCAGACTGAAACGCTTGAGCATAAAGAAATTAAGAAAGAGGATGGGCTGAAGCGATTGAGAAGTATTTAGTTAAATCAGTCTCGGGGACAGAATGAGATATACCCCAGGCTACTGTGGAAAGCGATGGAGGAGATTAACGAGAATTTTGCAATGATCTTCATTTCAGCAATAGGGACGGGAGAAGTACCGGATCATTGGAAGGTTGCAAATGTTGTTCGTTTGCTCTAGAAAGAGAGTAGAGATAATCCAGGAAATGTAAGACTAGTGAGTCTGACTTCAGTGGTGGGCAGATTGTTGGAGAAGATCCTGAGAGGCAGGATTGATTTGCATTTGTAGAGAGATAATCTGATTCGGGATAATCAGCATTGCCTTGTCAAGGGAAGGTTTTGCCTTATGAGCCTAATTGAATTCTTCGAGGATATAACAAAAAAGTTGAGCGTGAAAGTTGAGCAGTGGATGTAGTGTATATGGATTTCAGTAAGGTGCTTGCTAAGGTTCCACATGCAAGGCTTCTTCAGAGAGTAAGAAGGTATGGGATACAAGGAGAATTTGCTTTCTGGATGTAGATGATTCTGCATTGAGGTCAGTGACCTCTCATGTTCCACAGAGTTCTGTTCTGGGGACCCTTCATCTGTGATTTTTATCAATGACCTGTATGAAGAAGTTGAAGGGTGGGTAAGTAAGGTTGCTGATGATACAAAGGTTGCTGATGATACAAAGGGCATCGGTGTTGTGGATAATCTGGGGAGTTGTCAAATATTGTTGTGGGACATCGATAGGATGCCGAACAGGGCTGAGAAGTGGCAGTTGGACTTCAACCCAGTTAAGTGTGTAGTTGTTCATTTTGGTAGATCCAATTTGAGGACAGAATATAATATAAATGGTAAGCTCTTGGTAGTGTGGAGTATTTCAGAGATATTAGGGTCCAGGTCGACAGGAATTCAAAGCTGCTGTGCAGGTTGACAGTGTTGTTAAGAAAGTGTATAGTGTGTTATCATTCATCAACCGTGGGACTGAGTTACAGCTATAAGACAATGGTCAGATGCCACTTGGAGTACTGTGTTCAGTCCTGACACCTCACTACAGTAAAGATGTGGATACTATAAACGGTAGAAAAAGACCGTTGCCTGGATTGGAGGGCATAGCTTATGAGAATAGTTTGAGTGTACTTGTCATTTCCTCCTTGGACTGATGGGGCTGAGATATAATCTGATGGAGGAGTATAAGATGATGCGGGGCATTGATCTTGTGGAGAGCCAGAGATTTTTTTCCCCAGGGCTGAAATGATTAGCACAAGGGGGCATAATTTTAAGGTGCTTGGAAATATGTATCTCCATCTGCCTGTGAGTCCGTATCCTGGCAAAAGTTACACAAAGTCAAAAGAACACTCCAAGCAACACCGTGAAAAGAAAAATGTTATTCAAATGCTGGAAGTTTGGTGCAGCACAAGGACAACAGTTGTTCTATGTGGAGTCTACCCCATCTCAGACAGTGACACAAGTAACTCCTACAGAGTTGTCATACATTCTTGGTGGCCTCCATCAATAGCCCCTTCTTGCATGATCTGTCAGTTTTTGCGGATGGTCTGATCTTGACAGATTTACAGCTGTGTCATAATTTTTCCAAACAACTTATGTCCCTGAACTGATCCCTGTGACACATCACAAAACATAAGCCTCCATTCTGAAAACAAAGTATCAAATTATTTGTGTTGGTATTCATTTCTTGCTTCAGCCCCTGCATTGCAACTATGACACATCAGTTGCACATTTAAGATAAAGGTCAATGTACGGGGTAGGCAGTGATCCTGCATTTGAAGTTAGCAGTGAAGCGGCAGTAAAGTAGTATCTAGACTAATTCTCCTCCTAGGTTGTTAGTTACACAATCTAAATGAGCAGTAATGTACTCCATTTATATGTGCCTTTGAGCTAAATAATCACGATAATCTGACTGCAGCGAACTCTCATTTGATAATTCTTAAATTGATTTCTATGCAGAGAGCAGGAATTGAAAATATAGATGTGTTGGGAATGACCAGGACACGCTGTAACATTACTGCTGTGGTCAGTGTTAAGGCTCCAGAGACAACAACGTTATCATCATTGTCAACGGTGGTCGTAGAATAATAATAACATTGGCAGCCTGACCTGTGGTGATCTCATCATCTCAGTTCAGTGAGCTGAGATCCAGAGAAGCAAAAGCAACATCAGAGTGGTCAGTGACGTGCTTTGAAAGTGTGGACCATTTTGCATATTAAATACAAGAGCCCATAACCAGTCTAAAGTTACAGCATAACACTCAATATGTCTGTTCGTTTCCGCTGTTGTGCAGTTCCAGTGTAGGAAGGTGCTATCCAGGAGGTCAGAGAGAAAGAAGAGTCTGAGTGTGACTTGTGGAGATTTCGGGCAAATTTATCAAGTCTGTGTATCACAACTGTTGCCATCTACAGAAATATCTTCCAAAGAATATTTTCTCCTATTGGAGCAACAATTAGCAGTATTGCAAAACTTTTAATAATAACATGTCCTGTTTTCATTTTCTACCAACATGTAGTGTATCCCATATTTCTGCATGTGCTGAACTACAATAGGTTAACTACATCTATTTCTGACATCAATTAACCTGATTTATGATGCACAATAATTTTCTTTCTTGTTGTGCAGAGCTTGGTTGGAACAACATAAACCTGAACATTTATTTGCAGTATTCTTCACAACATTTTTGGGTGTGTTATTACATTATACATATGTTCACATGCATGTGAGGTATTTTAACAATTATACTTAGTATGTCATTGCTAGTATGCAAGATCAGAAAAAGAAGTAGCTGTCCCAAGCTGTATGTGATGTAAACTCGATATTTTTATGTTCCCCGGTGTGTTCTGTTTCTGTATCACTGAATAGATGCTGCATGTCTTTTCATATGTTACGATCTTCATCCACTACTGCACTGAACAATGTCCAGAATTATGTTTGTGCACTTAAATCAAATAAAATAGATGTTAGGTGCTTCTTCCCATCACTAGTCTGCAGGTTTTACCTGAGCATGCTGTAACCCTTGCTTACTGATGAAAACTGCGTATGGTCGAAGAACTTGCAGCACAGTCACAGATTGGCTGCGTTGCCTACCTTGTGTCTGGGTTCGGGCTATCTTAACGGTACTGTAGATGAACTTGTGGGAAGGGAAGGGTCCAGTTCTGGAGGTCCATGTGGGGATCGACAACAGAGGTAGAACAAAAAGGTTCTGCTAAGGGAATTTGAGCAGCAAGGGACTAAATTAAATTGCAGAACGTAGGTGGTATTCATTGCTACATGAGGCATGAGCAAATTGGCTTAAGGTCAGGAATATTAGAGAGTTTAATGCCAGTCATTGAAAGTTATTATAGATTATAGGGAGACCCTGATCCTTTGGGGAAAAAGGGCCATAGAGTAGCAAATGGATCACAATACAGATATGCATTTTCTGAGGAGGCTGAAGAGAGCTGGACGATGCATATCTACACGCACAGGATTCTACAGATATGCAGGTGGGAGCAGATCATTAACACAGCAAACATTATTCACAATACAAGTAAAAAAATATACAAAGCCTTTCTTCATTTGTTCCATTTAATGTCAATGCTTTGAGTCATGTTTTATTACATTACTACACTTCCATCAGTAGCATTGCTGCTACTCATGTCACCCTCCAGGGTGGTTTACAACTGCAACTATTGAAGGGATTCCTCAACAGCCCAGACACTCCCTCTCCAGTAGCAGAACAACACGACTCTGTGGTCGTTCACCACTGAGCCCTTGCTGTGGCTGCACCAAGCTTCAGTGCATCCCTCTGCATGTACTCCTGCAGCCTGAAATGAGCCAGTAGGAAACAGGCGGCAAATGGCTGACTTGGTATTGCCCTGGATATTAGCAGAGAAAACTTAATGGTGTCTGGCTCCATATTTTCCCAGTCCTTCTTTACCTCAAACATGATGCTGCTTCACTCAGATTGCTGCTCAGTGACAAACTGCTGCTTTCTCTCTTTATACACAGGTCTTTATCAACCTGCCAAAGTAAGGTGCGGAGAGACAGACTTGGGAAGAGGATGAGACAGTTTCAGAGTGATGGACTGCAGAAAGCGACCCCTCACTTTAGCACAACCATCTATTTCCAATGGTATATACACAACAGAATTGAAAGACAACACTTCAGAGAAACTCTCTCACACACCAGGTCTATAATGAATGAGTTCCTAGTTTTACTGTACCCAGCTCTGCTCCAGACTTATAATAATTTTCCATTCTGCAGAGAAATACTAGAGGAGCTGGTGAAAGTGATGTCAGTCTGTCCACGAACCAAAAACAGTGCAGCGCGCCTTTCTCACACAGAGCAGCTGGTGGGCAAGGGTACAGTTGATCTCAATGTATAACAGTCGTGGTACCAGATAGTGATGAGAAAATGAAATATGGTCACAGGAAGGAGCTGCATGTACAAGTAGATAGGTGATTCTGGAGCTTATACAACACAATTAAAATGATTCAGGAAGCCAAATCGGACTGCAGCCTCATTGAATACAAAGATGGCAGAAAATTGCTCAAACAGGTGATTAGAAAAGTCAAAAAGGGGGACATAAAATTTTCGTGGTGAGCAGCATCACAGATAATCTCAAAACATTTTACCCTTATTCCGTGGGCATATGTGAATGATGGGAGATTTGACACCGGTATACAAAATAATGAAGATTATGGATAGGGTGAATGAATGCAGGCATTGAATGAATGCAGAAATATGTTTGACATTTCAGCTATTGCAGGGTGAGGAGTGCAGGCTGACCGTGAGTGGGACCTCAGTATCCCAACATATCCAATATTCTAGCACTGTCTCATGGAAGGTCCGAAGCCCGGATGCAAATTGAGGAGAGTTGGACATCCCAACCCTAGCACCCCAATCCCGTAAAAACCTGGAACTACAGAAGCTCCAAAGACCTCATCCCTGGGAGAGGACGTATCTACCACAAAATCTGGTAACAACTGGGGACAGCTTGAAAGACTTACATAGCACAGAGGACATGGGCCATGCCCCAGTGTGTATGATTTGCGAAACAAACAACATTCCAAATGGATCAGCAAAAGTTAAAGGAGGAGGGTGACCTTGTTCATCATGTGGTGGTGAGTGGTGACGAACATGTAAAGACAAAGTTGGTGGGCATCATCTGTACCCGCTCATCTATTTCCTCTTTATGGAACACACCACAAGAGGGGAAGCAATCAATTGGAGATAATAATGAAACTTTCTTGAAAATACTAAACAAAATCTATTCCATCCATTCCCTTCACAGTAGAGAAGACCCATTCAATATATTGAAAGCTCAAATCACCTTGCATATTTCTGCTATCTCTCTAAAAATGTATTCCTGTAAATCTTGCTACTTCCATTAATGGTTTATCTACTTCTATTAATGTGGTAATCCCATAATAGAGTAAGACATCGGAGCAGAATTGAGCCATTTGGCTCAATGAGTCTGTTCTGCCATTCCAATATGGCTGATTTATGACCCCCTCAACCTCATTCTCTTGCCTTCTACCTCTATCCTTCGATATGCATACTAATCACAAAGCTATCAACCTTCGCTTTAAATACATCTCATGACCTGGGCTCCGCAGCCATGTTTGGTAATTAAATCTACAGATTCATCAGGCTCTGTCCAAGGAAATTCCTCCTCATCTGTGTTGTAAAGGGATATCCTTGTAGTTTGTGTTCGTACCCTCTGATCCTTGTCTCCTCCACTATAGGAACGTACTCTCCACTTCCATTCTAACCAGGACTTCCAATATTCAATAGGTTTCAATGAGATTTCCCCTTCATTCCCTTTTTTATCACTCAGTTCCACCCAGATTACGTCAGTTGATGTACTATCCAGTCTCTCCTCTCTGTGCACTGACATGAAATTTTCTGAAGAGTAATTCTATCCCTGTACCTTTAAGACCTCCCCTTCTATCATTACAGTGGCATGCAAAAGTTAGGGAACCCCTGGTCAAAATTCTGTTACTGTGAATAGCTAAGCGAGAAAAAGATGACCTATTTTCAAAAGGCATGGAGTTAAAGATGACACATTTCTTTATTATTTTAAGCAAGATTAATTTTTCTTATTTCCATCTTTTACAGTTTCAAAATAACAAAAAAAAGTAAAAGGGCACCAATCAAAAGTTTGGGTTCCCTGTATGATCAGTACTTAGTAACACCCCCTTTTGCAAGTATCACAGCTTGTGAACGCTTTCTGTAGCCAGCTGAGAGTCTTTCAATTCTTGTTTGGAGGATTTTCACACATTATTCTTTGCAAAAGGCTTCTAGTTCTGTAAGATTCTTGGGCCATCTTGCATGCCCTGCTCTTTTGAGATTTATCCATAGATTTTCAATGATGTTTAGGGCAGGAGATTGTGAGGGCAATGGCAAAACCCTCAGCTTGCGTCTCTTGAGGTTGTCCATTGTAGATTTTGAGGTGCGTTTCGGACCATTATCGTGTTTTAGAAACCATCCTCTTTTCATCTTCAGCTTTTTTACAGATGATGTGATGTTTGCTTCCAGAATTTGCTGGTATTTAATTGATTCATTCTTCCCTCTACCAATGAAATGTTTGCGGTGCCACTGACTGCAACACAAGCAGAAAGCATTAGCGATCCACCCCTGTGCATAACAGTTGGAGAGG
Source organism: Hypanus sabinus (assembly GCF_030144855.1). Taxonomy (NCBI): domain Eukaryota; kingdom Metazoa; phylum Chordata; class Chondrichthyes; order Myliobatiformes; family Dasyatidae; genus Hypanus; species Hypanus sabinus. Next base: position 18,488,963 of record NC_082719.1, read on the forward strand.
TGTTCTTTTAATGGCATTCTGCACCAAATTTTCTCCAAACATACCATTACTCATTGCGTTCCATTTAAACTTCATCAGTCCACAGGACTTGTTTCCAAAATGCAGCAGAATAGTTTAGATGTCGCCAGCTGGTGGTGTAGTGGCATGAGCGCTGCACTTAGGAGCGAAGGCTCGGAAGTTCGAATCCATCTGGGTCCTTTGCACATTCCCCATCTGGGCTTGGTCCAGCGTCGAGCTGGCAACTCGGCCTCATGAAAATTAGGAAGCCTGCTGAAAAAAAACTGCTGTCACGACGGAATCCTGATGCCTCTACTCAGAGTTGTTCCTCTTCTTTTCTTCTTCTTCTTCTCTTCTTCTTCTTCTCTTCTTCTTCTTCTTCTTCTTCTTCTTCTTCTTCTTCTCTTCTTCTTCTTCTTCTTTTCTTCTTCTTTTCTTCTTCTTTTCTTCTTTTCTTCTTCTTTTCTTCTTCTTCTTCTTCTTCTTTTCTTCTTCTTCTTCTTCTTTTCTTCTTCTTCTTCTTTTCCTCTTCTTCTTCTTCTTCTTCTTCTTCTTCTTCTTCTTCTTCTTCTTCTTCTTCTTCTTCTTCTTCTCTTCTTTTCTTCTTTTCTTCTTCTTCTTCTTTTCTTCTTTTCTTCTTTTCTTCTTCTTTTCTTCTTCTTCTTTTCTTCTTCTCTTCTTCTTTTCTTCGTCTTCTTCTTCTTTTCTTCTTTTCTTCTTCTTCTTCTTTTCTTCTTTTCTTCTTTTCTTCTGCTTTTCTTCTTCTTCTCTTCTTCTTCTTCTTCTTCTCTTCTTCTTCTCTTCTTCTTCTTCTCTTCTTCTTTTCTTCTTCTTCTCTTCTCTTCTTCTCTTCTTTTCTTCTTTTCTTCTTCTTCTTTTCTTCTTTTCTTCTTCTTCTTCTTCTTTTCTTTTCTTCTTCTTCTTTTCTTCTTTTCTTCTTCTTCTTTTCTTCTTTTCTTCTTCTTCTTTTCTTCT